>NW_010965451.1:2493141-2504331 GCF_000463585.1 Tarenaya hassleriana
TTTTTTTTTTTTTTTTTTTTTGCAATTACTAGCCAGTGCCACTACTAGCTGTTACCTACACAACCCACGAGTTTTATTCCCTATGTCGCACTATAGATTGCGTGGACGCTTAGGTCGGGTTGTGTCGGTTTGGTTTACCCAATCATAGAACTAAACCGGGGAAAACCGGACTAGACAGGTTCAGTGAGATGCAAGTTCATACCAATTGGTTTGGGAATGGAATAAGAAGGGGTTTTGATCAAGGTGGCTTTCTCTCTTGAGTTAGAATTCACACCGTCACCTGCTCAAGGCAAATACCGACAATAAAAGCAGTTCTACCAGTCAAGAAGCCAATCCGAAAGAAACATGTTCAAGAAGCAAAAACCACGAAGAATTCTAAACGCCCTAACCTAACAATCTCTCTGATAACCACACTACAGAAAGAAAAAAAAAAGCAGAATCTCCTTGGTTCCTGGAATGGAACAGATACCTAAATCGCATCAGCTTTACTAGTTAGTCATACCCTGAGAGAGAGAGAGAGAGAGATGTTCTTTTCAAGGCTTGGGGGCGCAAGAGAGAACATGTGACTTGAACTTCTCCAGCTCGGTCAAGACTTCATCTTCTGGTCTGTAAATCAAGTCACTCATCCGCCATATCTGTGAAGAAGTGAAGATACCACATTAAGTTTTTGGTTTTTCGCAAAATACAATTTTTGCTTATTGTACATACACACAATGTGTGATATAGGTCAACAGGGTTGACTACAGAGCAACAAATCGTACCTGCAATGTGCCACCACCACCAGTACTCTCACAGTCATCAGAAACACTGACAATAGTCCACGGGTCCGATGCATTCCAGTGAAAGTCCACGACTTTATCCCTAAAATCAATCAAAATCAGACGGGAAAATGAGAAAATCTAGAGCCCATTTCAGAACAATCATTCAGAAAAGCAATTGCAATTGCGGGAACTTAGGAGGGCCTTAACAACCTGTGACCAGCATGCTGGAAAAACAGCCCGGCAGGAGGAGCTTTGGCTGCACGCTCAGACTTCTTGCCCACCTGTTTCAGAATCGTGAACTACATATGTTGACTACGATATAAATTGGAAAGAAGAGTACAATCATCTCTGAACAAATATACAAACCTTGTCATAATCCCAAATGTTCAATAGGCCATCTTCCGCAGAGCTCCCAAATACAGATGACTTGTCAGGAGACCACTAAAATTGGTGACAAAATGGTGTAAGATGGCAATGGGTATACTCATACCAAACATATGATGAGGAATAATAGCCATTTGTTAAGAACCTGAACACAGAGAACAGCAGCTTTATGACCCTCAAATTTGTAAATAGGTGAACCGACTCCGTTAGAGCTAAGGCTTCGGCGATCAAATAACCGAACAGTGTTATCCGCCGACCTGAGCAAGTGGCACACAGGGATGAGTGAACAAAAAACCATCCCACAATTCAATGTATGCAAATATGGAAGGAAGTCTATTCGCATGTTCATAAATTTTGTTTAAGCATATGCATATCATCTGCCGATACATGATGAATACTTGTCTCCGTACCCTGTCAGAATCAAATTGTTGTCATGGGGATTCCAATCAACACAGTGAAGGTCAGCATCATGTGCCTTCTCAACCTGCCAACACGAACCAAAAAAAAAAATTGAATAAAAACCTGAACTGAAGTTATAACTAGAGCAGAAGTATGTATGACACAATTAAGAAGAAAGGTACCTTGATGACAGGGCTTGTGCCAGTTCGTGCATCCCATAGTATAAGGCAAGAATCGTCACCAACACTGCAGAACTCCTGTGCACTTCAACACATAAAAATACACATTAGAACTGTCAGAAAATCCAAGTAGCAAATTTTGCTTGCCCAAACTTACAGAAGAAGAGAAGCATAGAAGTCAACACATTTTGTGTGAAAACAAGAAAAGACAAAAATTTGCTGATTCCAGAAGTTACCTAGATGGGCAGAACGTTACATCTTCAACTGTATCTTCATGCCCTTGATAAATTCCTCGCGGACCAACAGAAGGACTCTCAGATTTATCATTACCTTCCCCAGATTGTTTGATGATAGATCCTGCAGATTTGGAATCTGTAGCCACTGTTGTGATGTGGTCCTGGATGCTCCACAACACAACTGATTTGTCCTTGCCTGCCATAAAAATCGGCGTATAAGAAGCTTGCAGACCATGCCAGAGGAAAGCATAGACCACACCAATACAAACCTCCAGAGAGAACAAAGGGCTCAGTAGGGCACATTGCAAGCGCAAATTCAGCATTGTCTTGGTGTCCGGTTAGTATCTACGAGAAACGTTGTTCAGATGGCGAAACAAGTAGCAGTACATAACAACTAACAAGATATCACAAAAATATTTTGATATAAGTAATTCAGAAAAACAAGATTCCATGGCCTTGTTCAGATGATGCACAAGAAGGCATATCGAGTAACCACAATTCCTATACGGGGGCTTACCAAATCCGGGCGAGAATTTGCAGCTCCAAACACAGCATGACGGTTCGGTTGCGTTTCAACATCCCAAATGAGAACCTGAGTATGGAAATATTGCACTCTACATAAGTGAGTAGAAAGATCGACAATGTCCATAAAGAAGAGGATGCCCCTTTGAGTGCTCGAAAAGAAACAGACAAAAGAAGAAATTTTCATTTTGGGCTGTGATGACAATAAAAAGTGGTCAAAGTTGCGGCTTACATCAGGGCTGTCTGTGTGAGTCGCAATGATCTTACTATTTTGGGGGAGTTCCCTGATTCTGTTGACCTAAAAAAACATAAATTGTTAATGAAGGCATACATCCTAAGCTCCCGACAGAGTTTTCTGTGCATTAAAGTGCCTGAAAAAACGAAAGCTAGGGCAAAGGAATCTCAACAAAAAGGGAATTCACACCTCTCCAGGGTGGATAATGGTCTTGAACTTCTTCACAAATGGAGAGCGGGCTTCTTCGTTAAACTGAAACGACATGCAGAATGATAAGTCAAAGAAATGTATCATAAACACAACTTTCATGGAGCGGAAAACATGATTAAGACAGAAAGCACACAACATTGTAGAGAAACTAATTACCTGAGATATGTGCTCTGCAGCTGCAACCCTCGGTTTTACAACCTCGCAATTTGCTATGACCAGAGTATTGGGCACACTGCCATCCGTCTAAAGATACAACCAATAAAAAGAAATTGTGATAAGAAAAATGCCCTAATTCGTAAGCCAGAAGCACGGCAAAGAAACGAAAAACGCATTAATCAAAAACATGAATAATTTGTGGAAATGGACAAAATACAAGTGAAAGTGCAAACCCACTTGCTCTGAGAGGTAGAGACGCTGGCGATTCTTGTAAGTTGCTTGCTCAAGCTGCGGACCCCATCTGGTATTAAATCAATAACAATTCAGCGAGCCAAAGTCGAAGCCCTTGGACACAAAATCCAACAGCAGCTAAATATCAGAAAATCAGAGTATCATGGAAATAAAAAATAAACTCGAAATCACCAGCCAACTCCCAAAGCCTTTGGGGTGTTTGTAACTAAATAATTGAAAAAGATATCATACATTTTTTTTGCGGGTTCGCGTAAAATCCAACATTGATACACCATAGTTAACTGTGTAAAAATAAGAGAGAATCACAAAAAATCGAATGATGACTGAAAAGTCAAAACTTCGAGGAAAAGAACTCCCAAAAAAAGCACAAAGGCGCTAAACCCTAAAACCCTAACTAGAACTTCTCCATAATTTCACTAAATCTGGCCCAAAAAAACGTCAATTTCTCTCGCCATTTTCACAATCCAAGCGGAAATGCAATTCAATAACATGACCCAAGCGACAAACTAGACCCTATCCCTACCCAAACAGCTGAATACTCAGCCAAGACAACACCCAGAAACACATGACTAACCACCATCGGAACAAGCAACGCGAAAACCCTAGAAGGGGGGGAGGGGCGGGGAGATACGAACCTGCAAGAGAGAGAGGGCCAAACGAGGTTATGGTTGGCAAGCCAGTCGTAGAGGACGGGGACGAGAGCCTTCCATTGAGAGTACTTCTCGTCGGCGGTGGGTTGGTGACTCTTCTTCCCGCTTCCTTCCTTTATCTTCCCTCCGCTGCTCTGCTGCTGCGACTCCTCCTCCTTGTTCTTAGGTTTCCGACCTCTCTTCTTCGGCCCCGTCGCCGGTGTCCCTCCTCCGCCGCTCGCCGCCATGGCTGCTGCTGCTCAAAAGAATTCACCAGATGGGTTTGCTTTCCTCTGTTCAAAAACACTAACTTTGGCTCAAGACAAGAACATAAAGCTCGATAATGACCGTTACCTGTCGATGCTATTCCTTGCCTTCTCCGGCTGCTGCTGCTGCTGCTGCTGCTGTTCCGTCGGTCCCCATTTCTCTCTTTTCACTGTCCCTCTCTCTATACTGACCGTTTCTGCTTTACACCGTCTGTCTTTATTTTTCGCGAATTACAATTTACCTTTTTTTCATTGTCTGCCACGTGTAAACATCCTTTTCCCCCTCGTCTAGTTTATTTTTTTTACTCTGATTTAGTTTAATTCCGTGACAGTAAATACACGAGTTTTGCATTTAACAACGATAAAAATTTCTTCTAATTCTCACGAAAAGGCTTTACACGAGAAATTGAAAAGAATGAAACGACCATTTGTGCTTTGCGGACGTGTTTAGAAAAAAAAAAAACTGTGAATCATGAAATATTTTCGAGATTCATTAACGCAACGCGCATTGAGGACCCGAGTCGTAAACGCTGAAGACTTGCGTTCGTGGAAACGCCAAGATGTGAACGAATGAATCAGAAAACACACGTCTTTTTGGACCTCAAAACGCTAAGATGAGCGTTCATGGTGCTTTTCCAACTGAATCGCGGTAACACTGACATCGATAATCTATAACTAAGAATCGCGTAAACAAAAAAAAAAGGTCGCCGTCTTTCGGACAACAGGTTGCGAGGATCAGACATAAACACCGCTAGCTAGCAGCAGAAACAACGATCCGAAACCCTACATATTGAAACAAACATCATGAACGAAACGAAGTCAAGAAGGTTAATCGTAACATAAATGAAAGAACAACGTACCAAGAAGACAGACGCTATTGCCGCGGTCACAAGCTCCTTTCCGAGGCTTCGGTTTTTTCTAGAGGATGTAGCTTCATAGCTGCAAGAGAGACTCTCATGTCATGTGCTACTATTACTAACTAATGGTTTTACTTGCAGGAACTTAAAGAGTTGAAGTGAATATCCAACCTTCTTAACCCGGATTATGGGTAGAAGAAAGAAAAAATTTAGATTATTTCACATGTATGGAATAAGGGACCGTAAAGAAGTAATGCAAAGACGAAATATATAGGTCTAATTCTCAAGCCCATCTTAAAGCTAAAGCCTTTTCGGTAGGAGGTGCCATGCCACCACCAGCATGCATTTGCCAAAATCCAATGGATCCGTGATCCCAAAATCCCTGAAGTTGAATCTTTTAGCTAGGAAAGACTCGTTTTTTCCTTATGATATTCTATCCAAATCATCTGTGTGTTATCATTTTCAAGATCCAATAAAAAACATGAAGTGTCTACCCTCTGAAACTATCTCATACACATACAAGATAAAACTTTAACATGTAAGAAACACGCATCATTCCCACAAATGAGGGAAACAGAGGGTAAGAGACGGGCGATGACCAAGAAGAGCAACTTCCAAAGCTTTGCAAAGCCACTAGGAGACTAGCAATTGAGAATGCATAGTGACCAGAAACCAGAGTAAGCAATAAGAATATTGGTCAAGCTTCATAAAATCACTATTCCCTCGTATTCAAATACACGAAATGCATACTAGATGAACAGTGAAAACGCATGCTTCAAAGCAAGTAATGACTAACAATCAAGAATTCACCCATCATATAAACATACTTCAATTCTGTATGCACCTAAGAATAACGCCTCAAGTATCTAAAACCCGCTTAATCTTACGAGCTCACTTGCAACTTCCATGTCCAATAAAGACATTGTACACTTTTAGAGAACAACTTTGATATAATGCAACAGACCAACAATGGCTATAGTATTGACACTTCACAGATCACAATTAGCGCAATTGGAACGAATAATCGACAAATAATTACCTCAAGCCGATCAGTTTATGAAATCTATACTAGAATTTCAATGAAGAAATCTATCGAATTCAATTCTTTGACCTCCATTAACCACAACCAGACCGAAGCATATCGAGGAAACCGAAATGGAGAGAAAGCAAAACAGCAAGTGCTCGAACTAGCGTTCAGATCCAGGAAACTTACATGAAGAACGAAGCGGTAATGAAGAGGCCAATGGCCAGTGTGAAAACCGCTAATGTGGGATACATGGTCACCGGAATCGGACTCGCAATCGGTTTCGCCACCTTCTCAGACACGACAATATGAATCACGAAAACATAAACAAAAAACGATCGAATTCATCTCAAAGTCGTTCGGATCAGAGAGAACAAGAACCAATTCGACTTACCATTTTGCAGAAGAGATCTCTCCGCTCGTCTCCCCCTCGATCTGTGCCGGACCTTTTTTGATCTTGAGGGCAAAGGTTCGTACGCAAAAAGCCCTCGGTTCGAAACTGGTTCGGTCTATCAAATTGTAGAAATCTGATGAACCGGTTCTAAGCCTAGGCCCAATACTTAACATCAAAAAGCCCATGTAATAAAATCATTACTATATTTTACAATATATTAATTTTCACCCTATTAAATTTAACAATATAAAGAAGAAGAAAAACTGTAGTGACCATGAAGAACCTTAACGTTGTATTTGCGTTTCAATCTTTTTTTGGGTTAACATCATATAAATTTTTTTACATTACATCTTATTGATAATGAAAATATTGAGAAAGATTCCGATTACAAAAAAAAAAAAAAAATCAGAGTGAAAATGTGAAATATATTTCTGGACAAAATTGAAAATAATTTGGCCTTATTTTTTAAGTTAAAATACTCAATATCATTGCAAAATTAAATTATAATTCGCAACTATACAAAATATTTTTTATGAAAAAAACTCATAAATAAGATAACTATAATATGGGAGTCGATCGTTGCAGCATAACATCAAATCATATACTCTTCTCGATTAACTTTACACATGGAGAAATATATGCAAATAGAAAACCAAAGAAAATTACAATATTTATCTAAAAAAGGGGTCATCGAAACCGAACCGAAAATCTTGTTATTTTTCGTGAACTATACCATTCAAAATTTCTGAACTATATATTTTTTATTGAACCAAATTTCACGTAACCGAATCGAACCAAACTTTATAAAATTTTCGAAAAATTGATTTTTTGTTAAGAAAAACTAAATTTTTTAACAAAAATCGAAACCAAAACCAAACTATACCAAACCGAATAATATACAGTACTAATTTGGTATAAATTTTAAAATAACGAATAAACCGTTCTCGAATCAAACTGCTAAAATTTCGAACCGAATTCCGAAACGGCTACCACTAAAAATATCAACACGGACGATACATGCAATTCATCTGCAAAGGCTTTTGTGGATTACTGTGTTTCCTTCTTCTACGTTTTAATGGAAATCACTTAGAAGTTAGAACGGTGTTTAAATGGAATTATTAAACCCTCCAGTTGACCCAGCGGTTTCTTTGTACGTGGGGGCACTGCAATCGCCAGGACGGTGAGTGTCGGCGATATCCTCCTTGTTTTTCACTACTCCATTAGAGTGAAATCTTATTCTTTTTTCCTTATTTATAAAAAAATAATTCAATTGTTTAGCCCAATTATTTAAAAATATATGCTTAATTTCTCACAACTGGCGCACAATTAAAATATTAATATTGTGTCAAGTGACTTTTGTTGCTTAGAATTTACGAAATGCACAAAAGTGTAAGTTCGATGGTGAAAAATAAAAAATGCCTTTTGCTTTGTCACGCTACGTGTTTCAATTACAACAATCATAATCTAAAAATATTTTATAAATTTAATATTGAGATATTTTATTAAATTTTTTAAATGTATCTAATATCAATCTATTTTTACAAATTTAAAAAATATTTGCTTATTTTTATGATTTTCTGGAGGATATGAATGATTTTTTTTATCTTTATGCGATAACAACGATAAAAATATTTTAAAACTCAATATTTTTCATCCTTTGAAATTGAGAGCGGAAATATTGATATACTTTTAGCGACAATCCAAAAATTCAAAAAAAAAATTAATATTTTATTATTAAGAAAAAGTATATCAACATATATTATTTTATTTAGATTCATAAATAGTATTATTTTATATCAAATTTATACATTTTTTTTTCTTATAAATGGGTGAACATTTCGATTTGAAATTTTGTTTCCAAATCAAAATCGAATCGAACCAAACCAAATAAAATAAATAATTTGGTATAATTTTTAAAACTAAATAAATAATTCATGAATCAAATCGATAAAAATACAGAATAAAAATCAAAATTTTTTATGTAAATATAAAGTTTTGATTCTTATTCGGTACTCATATTATGAATCGAATTGAATTGAACCAATGAATATTTGATTCTAGTTTGGTACAATTATTATAGAATGAATAATTCATTTTAAAACCGAACCGAAATCTGAAACGACACCTTAATGTTAAATCTACAATTACTCTCTTGCCACTATTAATACAAATAAAATGTATCCTATAAATATGTTATTTTAATTGTGTTTTTTTCTGTCGAAAAAGAATAACTTATCATTTTATACATTGACTTTTTATATTATGATTTTTTTAAATCTAATGATTATTAAAATATATAAAATAGTTATTCGAATCATTTTTATAGTTTCAATTATAGTTCATGTTATAAAGACGTGTGATGTATCAATATAAATTATAATTTTAAATTTCAAAAGATACATAGTTACTGAACTAGTTTAATATTTTTATACGTACACTTTACTTTCAAAAAGTATAATATTCAAAAGCCGGCCAACAGAACAAGATTTTGGGCGGTTTCAATTAGTATTCAATATTTTAGAATAAACCAATATATAAAACACTGTAAAGTCAAATGTGATATAATTTTAGTCTTTTTTTATATTTTGAAGATCAATGTTAAATATAACATTTTTTACTATTAAAATTTTTAAATAATTTAATATAAGAATCTAAATTTAAAAGTTCATAAAAAGTAGATGTATATATAACAATATTCCAGATAATATAAACATATTTTTTAATTATTAAAAATGATATTTTGGATTTATAATCCCTATTTAAACTTTTTCGTTAAATGCGTTATACGTCTAAATATTATAAATATATTGCATTTTGGTGAAAAATCCCAAATAATGCAGTACAAAAATTTAGAAATTTTTACTGTCGAATCTAATATAATCACAATAATTAGAAATATATCTGAGACGTGTCTATCAGTCTATGTATTATATTCTTTTTGAAATATATATTGCTCTTTCCCATTTATTAAAAGAAATGACTTAAGAGACATATATATAATAAACAAAACTTATCAAATACCACATTCATTTTTCTTTTTATTTGACATTTTTATCCCTTTTCGTTGTGTTAATTTTCTAAAATAGCGAAAAAAATTCTTAAATAATTAGACAAATAAATTTAGATTATATCCAAGTTTGACAAACAAAAATTATGATCATACTAGCGTGAAAAAAAGTTATATATTTTAGGAATATTACAAACAAAATGAAAAAGAAAAATGCTACAAATTCTACGTAGTATAATAATCGATTCAATAATATCCTAGAAATGATGCAACAATAATGATATATTTTTATGAAATATATTTTTGTACATAATTTGTACACACAATCCCTCCAAGGTATAGTTTAAAATCCATGACCGTAAAAGGATAAATGAAAATTTTTAACTGATAAATAATTCGTATTGTAGAAACCTAATTTGGATAATTTAATTAATTGTACCCCCTTATTAGATTAAAAAAAATTGAGATGATTAAAAATATATGAATTTGGATTTTGTTATGCAGAAATAAAACGCAATAATATTCAACAAATGATTTGAGAAATGTGTAAATGAACATACATACTTATGAATCCTATTTATTTTGTCTCGTATTATTAAATAGTGTATATTGGACTATCCGATATGGATGATATGCAGGCTTAAAAGTTAAAACCTACACCAAATATTACATAAGGAAAATATTTAAAAAATCTATTAATAATATTTATTTAAAACGTCAATCATCTTAATTTTTCATATCTTTTTTGGTGGGCACTGAATTCGAACCCAACACTTATGAACATATAGTAACAAATCTTAATTTAATTATTTTTGGTGGTCACATTCTGATTTTAGAAAAACTATATATATTTCTATATATTTTTCAATTCGTTCAAATTCATTTCCATTTTGATTAATAACAAATCTTCAAGATTTTTTACAATTTAATTCTTTCAGTATTTTTGGGATTTGATTCTATTAAATTGATTTGATGATTAAAAACGATGTACAATTGATTCTCGATCAATTAATTACTATATCAAATTCAGTATTATTATTTTCAATACAATTTTATATATTCAAACTAAAACTATATTCAACTAGATAACAATGTAAAAGGTAATAAAAATTGAAACAAAAACAATTCAATAAGCACAAAAGTCAAAGCACTATATATATATATTTCAATTCGTGTATATATTATGCGTTGCATCTTCGGACAATAAAACTTGCATCTACAATAACGGAATTTCGTGAAAAAGTATTCACGTGCAATTATTGTATTATACTATTACACACCTCCTTTACATTCTCTCACTTTATATATATATATACATGTCACAAGACTCAACCAAAGTCCATAACAACATACGACGTCATTAAACATTAACATTAACATTTTCATCGATCATCATTCGTTTCTTGATTTCCTCTCCTCTCGTTCATCGTATACTTAACGACATGGTTAATCTCCGTTTAGCCATACTAATCACGATTAGTGTATGTTCAATCCCAAGCTTAACAAAATCGGAGGAGGGCATTGATGTCTTTTTACCTATAACCCTAAACCTAACCATTCTCACTGACGCTTCCTCCATCTCCGCCGCATCCCACGATTTCGGAAACATCACTGACGAGTCTCCCTCCGCCGTGCTCTGCCCCTCCTCCGCCGCCGAGGTCGCCCGTCTCATCGGCTTT
>NW_010965451.1:2504472-2544326 GCF_000463585.1 Tarenaya hassleriana
CCCCGGTGCCCCAAACGCGCCGCCGGGCTTCCTAGTCGCTGCCCGCGGTCAGGGCCATTCGCTTCGCGGCCAGGCCGCGGCTCCGGGTGGGATCGTGGTGAACATGACATGCCTGGCGGCGGCGACGCGGACGCGGGTCGTGGTCACGGCGGGCGGCGCGTTTGCTGACGTGGCGGCAGGGACGATGTGGGTGGATGTTTTGAAAGCCGCGTTGGAGAAGGGCGTTTCGCCGGTGTCGTGGACGGATTACTTGTATTTGAGCGTTGGGGGAACGCTATCAAACGCTGGAATCAGCGGTCAGACATTTCGGCATGGTCCACAGATTAGTAACGTTCGTGAGTTGGACGTTATTACCGGTACGAAACCATTATCCATTCATTACGAATTTATCTTTCTTTATTATATGTTATTGTGAAGAAAAATATATAATCATTAACTTATGACATTTTCAAGGTAAAAAAACGTAAAATATGGTATCTCGTAAAATTCGAATCCTTATTATTATAGTACGTAAGTAACGTCTCCAAAACAAACGCTTTAACGTTTTCAGAAACTATTTGTGTTGGTTTTAAGATATTTTTGTTCATTTTTCCCACGCTTACAAATACAAAGAAACTATGCAATTTTCATATAAAAAAAAAGAAATTAAGCAAATACGTCATTGCCAAAATATGGTTTTGATTTTGAAACGATTTCATTGTATATATTTGCAAAATATTATTTTTTACTTCTACATTAACATGTCAACAGTTCAATATACGTTATTAACATGGTGAAAACACGTGAGAAATGATTCGATGAAAACAATATATATATATATATATATAATATAAGAGAGAGATAGATAGGTAGAAATCTAGTCATTGAAGAGTGTACGTGTTAAATTAGGAGTGTTTAACGTCCATGCATGACGCATGCAATTGAGCTTTTTCAGCAATTTAGGGTTGCTTTATCAAACAAATTGCAGGTATACCGATTAAACAAGACTTCCTTTTTTAGATCTTCTTAGAAAATATTTTAACCCATTGAGAAAAAAGGTGTTATATATATAGTATATTTTTTTGGATAGTAATATAATAGGTCCATCACATTAAAAAAAAAATAATAGAGAAGAGAATAGGTCTATTCAACGAAATACTTAAAATTATTTTCTCCACATTCTACTTTTCAAAAGATGCTATATATATATGTTATTGTAGGTCAGCATATATATATTTATATTATTATTGGGCGGCTGACATATTTTTTCCTCCCCTTAAAATACATGACTTTCATCCAATCCAGATGATTGATGAAGTAAACTTACACGTTATAATAATGTATATAGACGAAGATTTTAAAATGTTTATGTTAGTAAGAAAGATCCATGATTAGTTGTGCTTATATATACATATATATATATATATATATAATATTAGTGTTTTTTATTTTATTTCAGGAAAAGGTGAAATGCTGACTTGCTCCCCACAGCTGAATCCAGAGTTGTTCTTTGGAGTTTTGGGGGGTTTGGGTCAATTTGGTATTATAACCAGAGCCAGAATTGCCTTGGATCATGCACCCAAAAGGGTATGTATCAAGAAATCATCATCATCATCATATATATATATATATATATATATATATGTATGTGTACATATATCTTGCATTTATAACGTATGATATGTCTGCACACGCACATGACATGCTCTCACACACACACACACACACGTGGGAGGAGACGTGGGTATATGAATAACATGGATGCGAAAACGTCCTAAATATATTTATGGCCACAAAATAAAAATAATTATCATTTTTGGTGGGAAGTCAAAGGGTTGGTTTGCATTATTTGAACAAAATCTATATGGCTTATGTATATAAGATTCCCATCAAATCCTAGGACTTCCAATCTTCAATCTTGTCTTATGCGTGCAAATCTTTTCGATGTCAAAATATAATGTTTTTAAATCATATTTTCCACACAAGAGGTTATATATATTATATATATTCTCAAACCATTTGCATATGTAGCATGTAGCCTGATAGAATATTTTTGTTTTTGTCGTTTTCTCATAAATACTTATTATTACACTTTGACCATATAATAACACATAAATCATATGGTTGCTCTTGCTCCTTGATTTTTTTTTGTTAGGAGTTTGATAATTCATATAGTTTTTCCTTAGAATTCGAGAACGAATCGGACTAATTAAACACATGAAATCCAAATTTACGTGCGAAAATTTTCAGATGTGTATGGTTCGTATGAAACAGATGGTGTGCATCGATAAATAGGTTACTAATTGGATATATATATATATATATATAGAGAGAGAGAGGATATATATATATATATATCCTCTATATTTCTAATTAAAAACCAACATGAGAATTGAGTGGTTCTTAGGTCAGTATGATCGTTACGTGTTCAATTTATAAACTGCATTTTAATATTTTTTTGAAGGAGATACTCACAAATGTTGGTATAATTAAAAAAAAATAATTGAAGGTCAAATGGTTACGGATACTGTACAGCGACTTCTCAGCCTTTACGAGGGACCAAGAACGTCTGATATCAATGGTGGATGACATTGGCGTTGACTATTTAGAAGGTCAACTCTTCATGTCAAACGGCGTCGTAGACACCTCTTTCTTCCCATTGTCCGATCAATCTCGAGTCGTCTCTCTGGTGAATGACCACCGTATCATCTATGTTCTCGAAGTAGCCAAGTATTACGATGACATCACACTTCCCATCATTAGCCAGGTATGCATCATCATCTTCATCTGTCATCATCATCATCATCAATTCATCATATGATCGTCTTTTGTCTGTTTTTTTTTGCAGGTGATTGACTTGTTAACAAGAATCTTAAGTTATGTTCCTGGGTTTATGTTCGTGCAAGATGTTCCGTACTTGGATTTCTTGAACCGTGTCCGGACCGAGGAGCTGAAGCTGAGAGATTTAGGGTTATGGGAAGTTCCTCATCCATGGCTTAACATCTTCGTCCCGAGATCTCGGATCTTCGATTTCCACGAAGGTGTAATAAAAGGGATTCTCCTCAACCAGACATCAACCTCAGGACTCACCCTCTTCTATCCCACCAACCGTAACAAGTAAGTTTCCATTTCCATCAACAATCTGAATCGCCACCCTAACCCTAAATCCCTCTAGTGATGGGTAAGGATAATCATCGGTCGAAACCCAAATCCAAATATGTAATCGGGTTCTCACCGTCTTCGGACTCGTACTCATTCCACCGGCAGATCGGATACAGACTCATGGATGAGGTCGGGTATTCGAAAAATCGGGTTGGCCTATACCCACTCTTAAACGGGGGTGGTTATTTGGGGTTTTAGTCTAATTATATTTAGGTTCGGTTATGGAAAAATTTTAACCAATCGGTTTTTATATCAATTCGGTTCAATTCAAATTTGGTTTTTTTGGTAAAATACTATTTTTTTCAAAAAAAAATTTGGGGGTTTTTTTTTCGGTTATTTTTTATTTGGTTCGGTTAGAATTTAGGTTTTTCCGTTTTAAAAAAGTTATAACCATCTGGGTTTTAGATCAGATTCGGTTCGATTATGGGTATACCTATACCTTATTCGGTTCTGATCGGGTTTGACTATTCAAGCTGATAACAAAAATGGCCACCGATGCTTACAAATACTCATAATGATTAGCAGATTGAATCTCATCAATGGACTTAAAGGTGTTTGGTATGTTTTTCTTTTAATCAGATGGGATGATCGAATGTCGGCAATGACACCGGACGAGGATGTTTTCTACGTGGTCGGACTTCTGCAGTCGGCGGGATCGGAAAGCTGGCAAGAACTCGACGCTCTATATATTGCTCTTTCCCATTTATTAAAAGAAATGACTTAAGAGACATATATATAATAAACAAAACTTATCAAATACCACATTCATTTTTCTTTTTATTTGACATTTTTATCCCTTTTCGTTGTGTTAATTTTCTAAAATAGCGAAAAAAATTCTTAAATAATTAGACAAATAAATTTAGATTATATCCAAGTTTGACAAACAAAAATTATGATCATACTAGCGTGAAAAAAAGTTATATATTTTAGGAATATTACAAACAAAATGAAAAAGAAAAATGCTACAAATTCTACGTAGTATAATAATCGATTCAATAATATCCTAGAAATGATGCAACAATAATGATATATTTTTATGAAATATATTCTTGATGCATTACACGAGAAAACAGGACTGGGTTAAGCATTTCGGATCAAAATGGGGTGATTTCCTTACAAGGAAGCTCTTGTTTGATCCCAAGAGGCTGCTTTCTCCCGGCCAAGACATTTTTATTTAATTAAAATCTAAGCAGAATATTTGCTTTGTTAGCACCACAATTAACTCGTCCCTCTCCTAAAAATAATTGTATATTGCTACGCTGTCTTGGATCTCAAATAATCATTACATAACTTATGTTTTTCGACGTATCAACCGTACAATTCCGGTATATGAAGTCGCAACACGAGGGCGGAGAAAAATTGCAAAATTATTGCTTCAGATTACGGTATATATAGTCTGGAAGGAAATGAACAACATAATATTTCGAGGTATCAACCGTACAATTCCGCATCTGAAATGGAAAGTTGATCGTGTTATGTGTAATATCCTCCTGTCTGTCAAATGCACACCTACAGCTGCCACCTCTTCTCTTTTGGCTGATTGGTTCTGTCTCACTCATTTCTTGAGACCACCATAGCTGATGCATTTTATTTTATGTTATAAAATTCTATCCTATTTTGACTATTTCCTTATGGATTCCTTTTGTATATAGTCTTGGACTGGATATACATTTTTGCTAGATTAATACACATCATTTTCATTAAAAAAAACTTATGTTTTTCTAATATATATTTTTTAAAATTTAGTTATCGTAACACTTTTATTTCGATATATTTTTTTTTTGAAAATGGTTAGTGGTTAATTGAATCCTGTGCTTAATTCAATTTCGACCAATATTTGAAGATTATTTTAGAAAAAAAAAAATCAAATACATGCCATTTTATACAAACACATCTAATTTATACATAAATATCAAAATCATCGATTAAAAAGTTAAAAGACTAAGTAATGGCATTCCAATAAACTCTCTTGCATCTGTTTTGGGTGATCATTTTGGTTATTAACTAAATAACCAAACCGAATCGAATAAGATAAAGCTGTAATTGCATCGAATCTGATATAAATACCGAACAATTATAATTTCTCTAAATCCAAAAAATTGAATCTGGACCGAAATAAAAAATAACTGAAAAATCCGATAACCTCTTTGAAAAAAAACTGAATTTTTACCAATAAAAAACTGAATCAAAACCAAACCGATGTGAAATTAATATAAAATCCGAATAGATATAATTTTTCTAAAATGAAATAACCAAACCGAAACCTGAAACGACCACCACTGATGGAAAACAACACATCCAAACATACTGAAGAAGGATGTTTCATGTAATAAAGGATTTATTACAATCTCTGCCATTATGAACTCCAAAACAATACAATATATGATTAACTCGGGCTAGTTTTAAAAAGAGAGGCTAGATTTTTGCAATACCTGCCTTAATGAAATCCAAAACAAGAGATATTAATTCAGATTGATGATTACTGTATCCATGGTCAGCTCCTTCCACAATGTGCAGCTTGTGGTTAGGTATGATCTTATCAAATTCCATTGCATCTTCCACTGGAATTATCTCATCAACCGATCCATGAACCGTCAAGACCCTTCACAAAGATTCCAAAGATCGAACCTTTATCTTCTGAAAAGAACGTAAAAACATCGACTTTTTTTTTCACATGATCTCTCTCTCTCTCACTCACCTGCATTCTCTGTCGATTTTCAGACATGCTTCTTGCATATTAGTGTTCAGCCTATCCATTAAGCTCTCTTCCGTCACCCGATACCCGGAATTTCCTGTTGAACCAAACACACATCGAACAAAGATTCATTGACATAGAGATAGAGTATCGAATTCATTCAGACTTCTTCCGGATTTCTCCAAAATCTCGCCTTGATTATTACCGTTTTTATCCTTCACATTGATGAACCCGTTTTGTTTAATCCTCTCCAAGAAATCCTCTCCTATACGTTCTCCGATGCCTCTTTTCAGATCATACCGTCCCGAGACATTCACCACATTGGGAATATCATGATACTTCGAGGCATAGAGGAGCACAACATCACCTCCTGAGGGCATAAAACATCGAGTATTTAGACAAGAGCTAAGGAAAAGATGAAGGACCGGATAGTTAACATTCACCTTTACTGTGTCCGAGAATTGCAGTTACCACACGGTTCATGTTAGAGAAGTGTTGAATTACAGACCGTAAATCATCAGCTTCGCGGTAATAATGACCGTACTGGAAATTGCCTTGGCTTTCTCTGACACAATAACCTCAAAATCAACAGAAAACATACGAGAATCCACAGCTCTAATATCTCCTCAAAGAGTAACTTACCCATTGCCAGAGAAATCGAAACGGAAAGCAGTGAGCCCTTCATTCTCTAGAGCAGCAGCCACATTAGTCATAATTCGGTGATTCTGCATGTCATCAATCATAAACATGTTAACTTAGGGATACCATCTGATAGCACATGCAACACCCAAAGGCACATGAATATTAGTCATTGTATGGATTTCATCTCCGGTGTACAAAATGTTTAGAAGGTAAATGGCGTATATGCTGGTACGTCTAAAACAAAAGGAACTGGTTCAAAACTGGTTCAATATCATCACGTTGGTTATGGGAGAAACCTTTTAAAGACGGAAACTTAACCGGCACCAAAAGAACCCATCCCACGAATAAGAAGAAAGCCAGAACACAGCCAGAGAGGTAGCTAACCACTTCTTGGAAAGAAATTATTGATAATCAAACGCTATGGACGGACATCCAGCAGGTTAGAACTGACCCAAGTGCAAAGTTTTCGAATTTACGAGCCAGAGATAAATATGAAACATGAAAACTTACTCCAACTTAAGAAAATGATTAGATGGATGCAGTAAAACAATGGTAACACTTTCCATTATAAAAAGCTAACCCCGTGAACTCTAAACAGCTCGAGGGTGTGAGGTGAAGAATCTTGAGTAGTATCTATTAGGCCCTTTCAAATCCAGTTCCATCACTATGAGCTAAATCCAGTTTCAGAATGTCTATGCAATTACGGAAAAGGTTCTGAAACAGTCAAGTATGTTACAGAATTAACGCAAAAGCTTTCATCTTTGGAAATATCAGATGACAAACAAAACAAAAAGCTTCGAATTTGCATAATGAATCACTATGCACAATAAAAATTCGGCGAGAAAATTTGAAGTTAGGGCAAGAACACTTGGGCATCAAACCCAAACATCTCGAAGATCACTTCTCTTAGATCTCCTGAAGAAGATTACTAACCTTGTTTGCTCGAAATCCATGGCATAAGATCACTATTTCTCTCGACCCAGTCTCATGAAGCAGACCGACGATCTTCTCGTCATGACTGTTTGAGATTACGACCCTCTGCTGTTCAACAGCTGAGAACCAGAACCCACCAATCAATTACTCTCCATAATCCAAATTTCAAAGCCGAACTGAAAATCGTAAATGAGAATCGCTATGGGCATCTCTCTTACGCACCTGGGCTTCGCTCAGACGTCGCCATTTTCAAGCTCTTCGCTCTGCTGCAGAGAATTGGATCGATCCTAGTGGAGAACCGAACTTTGACGAAAGAGAATCTTCGAAAGGGGAAAACTTTACTATCTAAAGGAACTGGAGGTGCAAAATGACAATTATGCCAAAGGGTTCCCATTTCTTCGGATTAGCCTGTGAAGGTGTACAATGGTCTTTTATAATAAAAAAAAATCCCTTTTTATTTTCTTCGAAATCGATTGGCTTTTCATCATATGGTTATTTGGTTTGGAAAATTTCCGTCCTAACAAAAAAATAAAGAACCGGCAGAAAATATACTCCTTTCCTTAATTAGAAGGGCCTGAACACGATCTAATTCGTATTGATGCAACTTCTCTTACATCTAAGGTTACAAGCAGACATGAGACAGAGAGACCTTGAGACAGTTGGAACCCGAACCAGGATCAAGATTAAACCGAGCCCAGGATTCTAAACCAGAGAAGAACCAAACCCAGATTGAAAATTATAGATCATACACATCATGCTTCAACTGCAGCAACGTTCGTTTCATCATCCATTGCCTCAGATGGAACCACAACTTGGGGAGGATCTTCCTCCTGTTCAGATTCCTTAGGTGTCGTTTCGTCGTCGAGAAGCTTCTGTCTGAGCTTGTTGATTAGCTCTTCTAACGCAGATTCATTCTCAAGCAGGAATCTTTTCAACGCGTCCTTCCCTCGGAATTTCTGACTGTCGTTGAGGCAGTAGATGGCACCGGCTTTTGAGATGAACTTGTGTTTTACTCCCAGGTCAATGATCTCGGTCGCCTTGCAGATTCCCTTGCCAAACTCAAGTTCAAACTGCGCTGTCCTAAACGGCGGCGCAAGTTTGTTCTTCACAATCTTGACAGCAACTTGAGTTCCCGTTGTCTGAGAGCCAAAGCATTAAGTCAATACACTTCTCTGTGACTGTCGGTAAACACTTCAATCTTTTCAGGCAAGAACAGACTCAGTTTTGTATTTGGCAAATACAATTTTATGAGCTGAATACCCACTAGTTCAACCCAAGATAACATGTTTTGAGGAAAAAGCTTTGAACTTTAAATCAAAATGTGGGACAAGGTTACCTCTTCGCCTTTCTTGACGAATCCAACTCTCCTGATATTTAGACGCACAGAAGCGTAGAACTTTAAGGCATTACCACCACAAGTAACTTCTTGAGGACCCCCAAAACCTCCAAATGTGGATAGTTTCGATCTCACCTAATATACAAATTGAAAAACAAGTAAACATAAGCGAGATGAACATTTACATCAGCCAAGAGTATCAAAAGCAGACAAGGTTCCATACCTGATTTATAAAGATCAAAAGAGTTTGTGATAATGATAAAGAGTGGCTCAATTTACGTAAAGCTTGGCTCATCAGTCTGGCTTGCATAGCCATATGGGCATCACCCATCTCACCATCGAGTTCCCCCTTAGGAACAAGAGCAGCAACCTGCAAGAAAGAGTAAGTGGGTCATCAATATTCCATTTAAGGAAATGATTTAGTCTCAAGTGGTAAGTGATAGCACCAGCTCGAATTCAGCACCTTACTTACACTGTCAACAACAATAACATCAACAGAACCACTCCGGATCAAGGTGTCCACAAGACTAAGGGCCTGTTCACCACAATCGGGTTGCGAAAGAAGCAGATTTTCTGTGTTTACGCCAATTGCCTTAGCAAATGATGAATCGAGAGCATGCTCAGCATCTACAAAGACACAGGTCCCTGCACACAGAACAGAACAGCATGGAAAAGAATACCTTAGAACCTGAAGCCGAGCCACCCTTTTTTTTCTCATTGTTTCCAATTCATCCATTATGATTAGGCTGCTAAAATTTAATACAGATGTTCATGATAAGGTTCTGGGAGAATATGCTAAGAGTTGATAATAAAGCAACCTCCTTGTTTTTGAGCTTCTGCAATAACATGCAGAGCAAGCGTGGTTTTTCCAGATGCTTCGGGACCATATATCTCCACAACACGCCCCTATGGAATTTACAATAAAGAAAACAATAAGAACCAACCAAAACTTGAGGAGGACAACATTCTCCGGCATGTTAGCATTGAACTTCTAATGAAATATGAATTTATACATGGACCTCAAGTCAAGCATGTTCAATCCGAGTCATAAACCTAACCATAGGAAATGACCTCAGTATAGCAGCTCAGCTTATACAATCAAACCTAAAACTAAAAGAGATACATAGATCTTCATTAGAATAACATAAAGTAGAGATATACCTTGGGAAGGCCACCAACTCCCAATGCCATATCAAGGGCAAAAGATCCAGTGGAGATCACTGGAACATGTCTAGGAGCAACAGCACGACCAAGCCACATAATCGAACCCTTTCCAAATGAACTCGTTATCTGATCAAGCGCTTGCTGAAGTGCAATCTCCTTTTTGGACATGCCATCCTCAGATGATTCACTTCCATCTGACTTGGATCCCTTTTTGCCTTCAAAGGACAAATACCGTCACAAGAGTTTATGGCAAAACCTTTTAACTGTAAGAAAGAAACAGAATAAACCAACTAACAAAAAGACACAAGCAATAGCTACGGCGTTGGGAATTTGAGCAGTTTACTGAAAGATCGAGTCTTTATTGAAAAAACGAACCACCAAATGAAAAACCCAAGCAATTCAATCTTCGGACCCATTCAAAAATACACAATTCAAAAAGATGCAAGCTTTAATCTACCTTTAGAAGCAAAACCTCGGAGCTGAGACGATGTTCCAACTATTCCTCCTGTACAGACCTGCCAAAACCATTAAACCCTTTTTCAAGTATGTCCCATAAAGACCAAAGAAGAAGAGACAACATTTCTGGGTTCACTGTTCTCGTAAATGAGCTCCCTCAGAAGACAGACCATGAGCCAATAATGATGACCCAGGAAATGTTTTATCCCAACAATAGCCAGGAAATCAAATAGGAGAAACGAGAAAGACAATACCTCCGACGCGAAAAGAGAGCGCCGCAGTGAAGAAACGTTTCGGAGAATTCTCGCCATGGAAACCCACCAAGCCGCTACTGTACTTTTCTGATCACGGAACAAGACAGAAAAATGCAGAATTTGAACTACCCAGGAGACAATCTCATGTGAGCAAGATAGCTCGCTGAAGAAGAGACGGAAACGAAGGAACAGAGAAGAAGGACCGGAGGAGGAGTATTAGGGTTTTGGGGTTTTTGTTTTCCCTCCCTCTCGGGTCACATTTTCCCTTTTCTTTTTGTCGTT
This sequence comes from Tarenaya hassleriana, assembly GCF_000463585.1. Taxonomy (NCBI): domain Eukaryota; kingdom Viridiplantae; phylum Streptophyta; class Magnoliopsida; order Brassicales; family Cleomaceae; genus Tarenaya; species Tarenaya hassleriana. The sequence goes on from NW_010965451.1 coordinate 2,515,376, forward strand.
TTGATCGGCTTCCTATTGGATTGTGTCCGCCGGAAGAACGAAACCGTCTTGTATTCACATCACACGGACTAACTAACCGAACGCTGAACCGGCTCATTTATCGGTTTACATAAACCGGATCGACCAGCATAGATCGGTTTGAAATTTTGCACTCCCCATCTATTATCCATAACTTACATTATATAGTGTCGATAATAACATGCTTTTTAAAACTTTTTTGATATATGTATATATATTAATATTATGATCATTTTAACACCCCGGTTTTGTGTCGATATGGTAAAAATTGTGTTGATTATCGAATTGAAATCAAATCGAATCGAACCAATTCCAATTTAACACCCCGGTTTCGCCAAACTACCGTACCCTACCAAAGTAAACTAAATTTTTGGGCGCACTCTCCCAAGTAGTCTTTTGCTAACAATGCACCAAGATGGATATCTGGCTTCTATAATATGGATATTTAATTCCAAATACTTTCTTATTTGATCTAATTTTTAATTTGATTCAAATTTATTTTTTCCTACAAAAATATTCATTTAAAATAAATCAAATTTTCAATTTAACAAATAATGACATCCATACATTTTTTAAATCAAATTTGGTTCAAATAAAATTACACATTATCCATTTGAATTGGTTTTGCATAACCAAAACAATAATATATATAACCAAAAAGAACAAGTTTTTGTCCAAAATGCTTGTTGCACTATCTATAACCAAAACAAGAAAGAAACCCAAAGGGGGAAATGGGAGAAAATAAGCAGAGCACCACCCAAAACTGATAAACGGACTGTCTCTTCATAAATAACACCATTTTTTTGGATCCATCTTCGGACACCATCGTCAAGCATAAGCATAAGCATAAGCGGTTTTGTCCACAACATATAAACCCACCCTTTCTACTGAGGCCTGCTTTCTCACTTCCGCCCTGACATCTTCCTACCCTTCTGTCGTATAAAGAAAAGATTGATAGAGAACCCGAGATTTATCAACAACAACCGCTTTCATAAACCAAGAATGATGCTTTTATTTTATAGGTTATGTGCATGCAATTGGATTAGATTGATAGTTACCTTATGCACCGGCCGATCACTGCAAACAACAAGAGAAATCGGGTCAAGTTTGAATAATTTATATCATCCGATTGGTGGCGAATGTTAAGATTAGATGCATACCTTCTTCTTGCTTTTCTTTCCCTCGTCATCATCCTCATCCTCATCCTCGTCCTCTTCATCATCATCTTCATCAATATCATCATCATCATCGTCCTCCATGTCAAGCTCATCCACCTGGACAGCTTCCCCCGTAAACCATGACACAGCATGCGGAATGATCTTATCTTTAATGGTAGATCTGCACGAAAAAAATATATATATATAAAAAGATTCAGACTTTGCAATTCAGTGATCCAAAGGTTGCAACCACTTAAGAAGTACACGAAAGAACAGAGGAAGTAAAAACTGCAAAGGCAAACCGACCCGATGTCATAGTCATGTTCCAATTCGCTTTGAAGTTCATCAGCCTGCACAGGATAAAAATATGTCGATCAGATATATGATTACACATTCTGAATGTAAAAAAAAATGTTTTGCTGAGTCAGATAGGTAACATTAGGAATACCAACCATATCATCATCAAGATCTTCCTCATCATCTGGAACCTCAGGTGGGTTGAAAAAGTTGAAGAAGCTTTCACAGTCTGCAGTCTTGGTGATAGGCTTTGTATTCTTCGACCCTTTCTTAGGCTTCTTCTTTAGAATCTTCTGAGTCAAGCATTTTCCAGGATACCACTCGATGTCCGTTCTGAACAAGAAACAATAAGATTAAGTTGTGTTTGTGTAAAACAAAAAATAAACAAAATACACAAGAGAATCACACAGAAAAAACCGTACTTACCCCATGGCTTTCTCAAGGATAGGCTCATCCTCATCAATCATGTGATATGTTTTTGTCAAAACATTGTTCTTGAAATATGGATTCTGATCAAAGAAAAACTCAAGCTTGAAGCCCTTCGGTTCTTCAACCCTGCTCCATTTAATGTCTTTGAGATACTTGAGTGCTCCTTCATCACGTTCGGTTATCTGAAGTCATGGCCGTAAGTATACACAAAGAGGCAATAACGTCAATCTTTCAGCTTTCCTTGAACAAAAGCCATATAACAAAAATAGCATATCCTAAATGACAAACCTCCTCGGTAATCACATCATTGTTCTTCAACGCAATAAGCCAGAAATCCGGTACCCCTTTATCTGCTGAGAATCAAATACACACATAATTTGGAAAGAGGAAACTTAGATAACCACATCTCAGTTCTTGGACTGAGGAAGTTGAAGACGCACCTTCAGCCGCTTTATCCTCTCCTTGTTCTGCTTTAATTTCTTCTGGGGTTACTTCAACTTCAACCACACCATTCACAATCTCATATCGCTGCATGAATTCAACGAATTAGAAACTAGGGAAGACTGCCGTCATTTACAATATTGGACAGTTCTATATCAAGACACACCGATCTATAGTACAGTGACAAGGGGATGGTTTAGAATACTCACCTTCTGAGTAACGGATCAAGGGTATCTACAAATTCTAATAATAGGAAATAGAATAACTTTTCTCGTAGCTCAAAGATCATTTTCAAACCTTGGTATAGAGAGGCTGATATAGCTTTTGGTATTTGGCTTCTAGCGCTGCCCTCTCCTCGAGAAATTTTGCTTCCAGTTCATCATATTGATTCTGTAAGGCAGAAGAAATCTGATCAGACTATTTTCTCCAACATATCTCAACAAATCGACTGACTCATTCAAATTGATCAAGAATTCCTAATCAGCAAGCAACAAGGCAGTATAAAGTGGAGAAGCTACCAGATAAAATGGCACACACACATCACACCAAAATTCAGACAAAACGTTACACAATTTGTCTGATCATACAGATTCGGCAGAAATTCACACACCTGTATCTCTCTTAGAGCCTCGACACGCTTCCTGACTTTGGGGGTCAAGTTCTCGAGTACATCGGAGTGCTGTCCGGCCAAATTCTGCAACTTGTTCTGTAAAAAAGAAAACACATCATCAACTCCGAGGCCATTAATGATCACAACTAAGTTCCAACCATTAAAACAAACAAATGACAGACAATCTGCAATCGAATCACAATCCAATATTAAAAAACCCCAATTTTTTCATATCAAACGATTTTCCAGAGCAGTAGCAACCGGAACAAGCATTCACAATCACACCTGCCACGATATTTGACACAAAGAAAAATATCTCCTGAATGAGAAGAAAACACAGTATGTATCGCTTGATCATGGAACACGACCTCTATGGCAAACAGGAACAAGACAAAAGCCCAAACACCGCGGAATAACGATCCCCTTTGCAATCGGCACCTTCAATTCTCGGACATAAAACAAATCACATTGTCAATTCAAACTCACCTTCAGAGCATTAACAAGCCCAGCTCGGTCCTCGTCGTTAAGCGCTACAACAAAAAAAAAGAGTGATTTTTCAGTGAGAATCCGAGGAGATTCGATATTTTGCGATTAGGGTTATGGAGAAGAATGGTCGAATTTACCGGCGGCGAGATCGCCCATATTCAAGCTGTCCTTGTCGTTGCTCATCATGCGAGAGGAAGAGAAAACCCTAGATTTTGGGGACAGAAAGAAGGGGGCGTCGGGAGGCGACCAGACCATAAATACCTGGTCACTTTATATGACTTTCAGTCGAAACATTTCTTTTGGTAATTTTATATTTTTTTCTTTATTTATTTTATTCATACACAAGTAAGTTCAGACATTTGATGTTAATAATTAAATTTATACTTTTGAATTAATTTTTTGCTTTCAGATCTTTCTTGTTATATTTGACAATCGTATATATATAGCACCGCCAAATCTTTATCGATGATTTTATAAACATTTTTTATAATATTTTGATTATTGTATATAAACAACGCCTCAATTTTTAAAAGATTTATCAGTAAGTTTTCTACAACGTTTTTGTTTATTCAGTATAAAGGGCTTCAAAAATTTTATAAATTAAAGAATAAACATTTTTTATTCAAAGTTGAGTATTCTGTATACAAAGTTTTGAATTTTTCTTAGTTTGAACGGTAATTTTCCCATCGAAATAATATCATAAAAATCATTAATACCAATTTAGATTTGGTGAAAACATATAAAAACACCACAAATTTTGTAAATGTATTTGCAAGTCTTTTTTATTTATAGTGTTTTATTATTATTTTCCGTATTACGCAGCAAATGTATAAAGATCGATTTAGCGTACCAAAAATTTGGATTATCCAATTTCCATCTTTGTTTGTATCCTGTTTTATGAATGTATGAACTTTCGTTTTTATGTATGTGAAAAAAATATTTCTTTTAGAATTAACATTAACATTATATCTTTTACTATTTATTTATATATGTATTGCATGGTTCGGATGAAAAAATTAAAACATTCTCTATATATTTTGGTGAAAGTTGTAATTCAGGATTTAGCGTTTTCATAGCATACTTAGTCGTAGCATGAAAGACAGAAACACAACATTGGTTACGTGTTCTTTGGTAACGTAAATTGTTACAGATCCATGCAAGAAGCAGAACTATATATATATATATATATAAAAGGATGCAATGGCATTCATGTAATAATCGTCCACCGATATAAATAAATAGCTATAACACTGAAAAAAAATTAGATATCTTCGTAGAAATACTTCTTGAAAGCCTCCATATGAGACTCTTCAAGGCACAGAGCAAGAACGACGGAGCCAGGGTCGTCATGGTCGGGCAAGAGCAGGGAGTCGCCGTCGAAATCGTAGGTTCCGGGCCCTTTGAAAACCTCGCTTCCCCACCCGAAATCGAACCCGCAGATGGGAAGGTTCAGCCAACTCACGACTGCGAGATTAGGGTTTCCGTAGAACGGTCTTTCCGTGCCTCCCAAGGCATGTAGATCCTGAAACTTTCTCAGATCCTCCTGCCTTTTCAGATACTCTATCTCCGATCTCACGTAGTCGTCCGTCACTTTCTTTATCGCCTCTCGGATTTTTCTCACCGCATGCCCCAGTGGCTTCGAGATCAACTCCCCTGTGTGTGTTCAAACAAGCACAATCTTCATTTAATTATATGATTAGATTTGTACTGTGTAACGTCTAAAAGCTAGAAATCAGGTTTATGAAGATTATATGTCAGATAATTAATCAGAAATCATTGACAAATTCTCTAAGTTGGAATTATTTGCGGGGAAACTTACCAGAGGTGCTGACAGCAATCACGTCAACAGTGGCGTTCCCAAAATAGCCCTGAGGAAGAGGAGGCTGCATTCTGCTGCGTGAGTCGATGCAGAGTCCCACGGCCGTCGGCTGCTGAGGGAGGTGGCCACGTGCCCTGCTCACGGACCGCCACACGTGCCCTGTCACCGCCTCGTAACGTGTAAACCCTCTGGCCGGATCGGCGGATTCGCTCATGTTGGCTCTGTTCCGAAGCTTCTGCACGTCCGTCTTGCTCAGTCTCAGCATCGCCACCTTCGTCTTCTTCTTCTTGTTCTTCTCCCTCTCTTCGTTTATCATCGACGGCGGCTGATCGAGAACCTTACGATCCAACGGCTGAGAATCCATCGCCGGAGGTTCGCCGGCCCGGAGGATTTTCCGGTCAAGAAACGGGATCACACCAAGAGGCTCTCCTCTGGCGATTCTCGCCCACTCGGAGATGAAGTGAAAGGTGCTTTGCCCGTCGACGATGACGTGAGAAACGTTACCACTGATACTGAATCCTCCGCACTTGAATTTCGTGATCTGAATCAGCAAAAGAGGGATCTTCTCTATCGGGTTCTTGTAGTTTACTTGCGCCACAAGTTTATCGTATTCCGGCAACAGATAGAAGTCGTCGGAGTCGGACAGCTCGGCCTCGGATTCCGCCACGACGAACGGAACGCCGGCAGCATTGCAATCGAGCTCGAGCCGGCTGCCGGAGGACCACCGCAAACGGCCGGCCAAAGGGTAAAAATGGAAAAGCGCCCGGCTCAACGAGCTCTTGAGGATTTCGACGACGTTGCCTTTGAAACTCTCGGCTGGTTTTTTGTACAGGTAAACGATGGAGACGTGGTTAATGGTGTTCACTTGGTCCAATTCGGTTAACGGAAACCGTCCGATCCTTGTTGGTTCAGCCGGTCGAACCGTGTAACACTTTTTCATAATAACCGGTGCCATCTCGAGCCGGTTTTGTAACGAGACCAAAGACGGACGTGCTGCAAATACATGATTAAGTGAGATCTCAAAACACCAACACACACATATATATATATATATATATATATATACAAATTGCCCAAGAATACCCCATTTTTTTTTATAAAAAAGAAAAAAACTTACCAAGAGAGATCAGTTTCACAGAATCTTTAGAAAATATCGACCGAATTGATGGATCGGTATGAAATGTGACTGCTTCAAGATGTTTCGAATTCGGGTATTTGATGTGTTTGTAAATGGATACCAACACAGAATTCTTAGTATGGAGAATGAGTAAAGAAATTTTGTGTTGCTTTTGCGAATGTGATTGTGTGAATGTATATAAAATCTCACGCATATTTAATTTGTATCTAGAAAATTAGCCACAATATTTATGAGGATCTCAACCACTTGTATCAAATACAGTTCCAATGCTACTTTAAATAGGACGGTTGCCGAACCAATTATATGTATATATATACATTCATATATAGGTTGCCACGATATAGATAACATTTGAATATTCTTTGTTTTATGAATACACACACACACACACATACATATATATATATGTGTGTGTGTGTATTTATATTAAGATAAATGCTACGAGAAAGAAAACTATCATTTATAAAATTATTCATAGTTTGATTATAGTTTCTCTTATTATATATGTATTATTCTCACCTAAATTCTCTAATAAATACAATTAAATGTTAAAAGCTAAAAATAATTTAACGGCTATACCTTCGAACATGTATAAGAGAATAAGTTTTAATTAAAAACACAAACACGCAAATATAGTTTACAAAAAAATATATATACATGCAAAAGCAGTTGAATATATACATGCGCATGCATCTGCATATATGTTTTGTGTGTGGGTGTGTTTGTGCAAACGCGGAATGCTAAAACAAATATAAATAAATCAATGAAATCAAATTTATACATACAGAAACAATGACATATATATTTCGAACGGTCTCTCACATATGCAAGGAAGCCTTTTATTTTCTATGGACATAATATTATATATGTATATATATGTATACATACATAGATAGGCATGCAAAGCTGCAACTTGCAATTCGTCGCGAAACATCTCATTTATGTCTCATTTATTATACCTATCAACTAAATCCATGTTTCGACGTCAACAATAACGCTCATGCATGTGGTTCTTCCTGGCCGTACGGGAATCTTATCTATTAGTAGTTTAATCTCTATTAATTTATACAAAATTTCTGTAATATCATACGAAAAAAAAATACGAAATAGCATTCCATTTAGACAAAGATTTTGATAGAACGGAAAATCAGTTATAAAAAAAAAAGATATTATCTAATACTGTTTCAACGACGATTCGATCTCTGTAACTTGAACCAGCAACACAATAACAATCGAATAAATACAATTTGAATATCAAAATACACCGAAAAAAGGTAAAACCTATAAAAAATTTCTAAATTTATAAGATAATCGAAAATTAATTCATAAACTTTTCGTTTAACAGATTTATTCTCAAACTTGTAAAATGTGTCACTATAATCTACAAAATTATTTTTGGATCAACATTATCGAGATTTTTTCTGGTATCAATTAACAAGTTTGTGAATTATAATGATATGTTTTGCAAGTTTGGGAATAAATTTGTTAAGCGAAAAGTATAAAAATTAATTTAATTTCGATCATTTTACAAGTTAAAGAGCTAAGGGAAAAAGCCAAAAAAGAATTTACTAGGGTCTCAACAACTAGGAAGAAGAGATTACGGAGGAGCGGTGAATGAATGAAAGGGTGGGTGTATGTATGGGGACATGCATTTAACCCTTCACCTAAACCACATTAATCCTCTCACTAATCCGCATTAAGATATTATCGGTATGCCCATTTATTATTCCACAATTATTTTGGACCTACACGCACTTTATATACATACATACATACATATATGGAATCGACAATATCTATCCCTTATTAATGATCTAACCAGTATAGTTCTACGGCGTGACAGATACCCTCTACGTTCAAAACCGAGCTTTAGTGATGCTTTCAATGTGAAAGTGACTGAACCATACCGAGTTAGATGACTGATTTTAATATTCGACATGTGATAATACTGTATGGGGAGTAAACTTTGAATGCGGTAAAAAAAAATTACATTACAGATATACCGTTTTATATGTTGGAGATTGGTTGGTAGGTGATTGGTAAAATAATGAAGAAACGAACCGAAATAACTACGAGGAACAGAGTAATTTACGTGGAAAAATGCAAACGAAAATAATTATGTGAAGAGAAGGGGAAGAAAAAATGCATATGATAAATTGAGATTAAAAGTAATATGCAGAAGAATATAAATAAGTAACTCGAATTTCACATATTTGGAAGTCACTCAGTTCTTTATATAATATTAAAACATAACAATTCCGAAAACAAAAGAAAAGTCCTAAAGCCCTAATCGAATTATAATATAATTAGGAACACTTTTAAAATGCAGAACAAATAAATATTAAATAATTTGGACAATTTCCAATTTCTCGTATCGGATCCTACCACCCAAACAAGATTCACAGGTCATGGTCGTACAATCATCATAGACATCATGGAATATGATCATACATGAATTGATAACATCCATCCATGTCTCTGTATTCTTCTTCTTTGTGTAATATCCTCGTTAACATAATAGAATACGATAATTATCTACCAAAAGAAAAAGAAATCGCACAACCCTAGCTAGCTTCTCTTCCTCGCGCGGCTACAGCAGCAGCTACGACACCTTGATTAGCAGCAGCAGACCGAGGTTGAGTTCATAATCGTGCGGGTTACATGCAGGAGTTAGTGTTTGCTATGAGCGAAGCGATGGTTCTCGCCTAGGTTGTCGCCCTACTTCCCAACAACCCACACATGTTGAAGAAAGCTCGGGTGATCGGTGGATAGATAAGGGTTGTGCAAGAATCAGACATCAAAGAACTTGTTTATCTCCAAGCCATTGCCAAGGGGACCTTCCGGGTATACGTACCCATCAATTCATTTTCTCTCGTTTAGGGCTGTCGTCCATGAAGATTTCGATATTGCCAATGGCAGCTATCATTTTCCAGCAGCTGCGTATATATATGTACTGCATTTCTATATATGACAATGATTTTTTTTTTTGTTTAATGTGAGTATGTATATATAAAAAAAATCAGAGTTTGTTACAACCAGGTTTTTAACCTCTCAACCGAAATGAGAAATATAAAGAATTATCATCGTAAGTGATCAAAATTAAATTACAAATACATTCAAAAGCAAAATATCAGTCCGGATAACTCGCTAGTTGCCGCATAAGATAGTACCAATTTGTAAGTGAACATGTTTGTTCCTTCATTTTCAATCTCAAAGACAACAAGATGATATTCCGTAAAGCTTTATCATTCTTGAAAGTGCGCTTGTTCCTATCCACCAAATCATATAGGTTACTGCATGCAAGAGGAGCTTCACAATAACCAACCTGTCTCTTGTGGTATCATTGGCACCCGACGTGATCCATGCCACGCATTCGGCCATCTCCATCGGCGGCTCCCTCTAGCATCGGTCTGCGATGTGCTGTAAAGACAACACAAAAATAAGTGATTGTGCGTTTCTTCAGTCTCTCCGCATAAGCATGGGATTCATTTTCATTCCCCAACGTCTGAGTCAGTGTCTGGTTGGAAACTTGTTCTGAAGAACCTGCCACAATATATATGACAATGATTAGTATTCATTTGGCCTCCTTTTGTTTTGGTAAGATTTGGTGCAATGGGATTTGAACATGGGAACACTTTGTGCTATCCAACCACCAGATCACCCCATTTGGATTCATTTGGCCTTCTTTCCTTCACTTTCTCGACATCTTGTGTTTATAGGTACACAAAATAATGGTAAAACGCGTCGAGGATACAACGTATAGAATTCTAGAGTTTGTAACATGCTTATGGTTGAGGAAACAGAAGAAAATAGACTTGGAGACATTTGAAAAAAGAGACAAGAAGTTACAGAAGAAAATAAGACATTATTACTTAACTTTCTTTACACAAAGCTAATGTCTAAATTTATACAAGTGGAACTAACGGCTACTTTGACTTTACATAATGCAGAATATTCAACCAATGAGAGAAGGAGAGGGAATAATTACAAAAGACAAAGAAGGAAATTCGTGACTTAATGACAGATTCAAACGACTATATAATTGATATTCTTAGTAGAGAAAATCATGGTAGATATTGCTTAATTAGCTTGATTATTCCTCTTGTTTTCTTTCTTGATTTCTTCTTGTATTCTTTCCACTCGGTGACCATCTGAACTAGATAATATTTAGGACTTTCCATTCCTTGTAGACGACTTGGCCTATTGCCATATCCGATCCTTGTTGTCCAAGAGCTTTCTTTGCCAATACGAGAGGCTTCATGTGAAGTAAGTGTTGGTTCATTGATGTATTGGCTTACTTGTTCTTCAACACAACGTCCCCGAGCCTTTGGCCCGATCCAGAACGGTTTGAATCAGAGAGGTTGGTGCGGATGTCGTGGGACTCGGAGGATAAATTCAAGCTATTACCGTAAGGATTAGGTAAACGCCAAACGGTCATGTTCCGGAACCCCTCTGGCTCTAAGGATGGTGCATTATTCATTGGCGAGATTCTTGCATAGCTTCCACTTGGCCACGCCGTTGAACCAAGGCGTGGACATGACTTAGACCAACGGTCTGGTTAACACCGCCACAACTTTCTAAATAAAAAGGAATCAATTCCAAGTTCGATGAAATTCCTTTGGAGTTCAATATATAGTTTTAATAAATAAGCTCATAAGGACTTGGTTCAATGAGTTCCTAAATACTTTGATGAAACTTGTGCTTTCTATTTACACAAAACTATAACATTTATATGCTTTTCTTTAATATAAATACCTTTATCAACATCAATATTGTCTTAATCGAAAATTTATTTGAGATCGACCGTATAGATTCTTCATTTCCATTCGTTTCGGTCTTGCGTTAGTTTTTCCATAATTTGCAACAATTCTAAATCATATCTAATGATTTGTTGCCAAGTAAGTGTATATATATACCATTTCTTTTTCTATTCTTCTCCATTCCTATATTCTTTATCTTTAATTCTATACATATTACTCATATTTTGTGTACATATTACTTATATTTTCTCTTTAATAGTTTCATTTTTTTATTCTATCCATCATTATATATTAGCACATCTATTTTAACATTCTCATTTCAACCACGTTTATTTTGGACATATGTTATTATTTCGTCGTGCAACATTCACTACCATACATAAATGCGGATCTTATGGTGGTATGATAGATTTTTTTTAATCGTAAAAAAACTTACGGTTAAAATAAAATAAAAAAATAAGATAATTGGTTCCGTAAATATTGAATATTTAATTTATCGAATTATTTAACATCTTTATTTTATAAATTATAAAATAAAAAAATTTAGGTTACTATATTATTACATAAAAAGGTATATCAAAATATACCCGTGGTTATACCTACTTTACGTGTAGCAGCTACATATATTCTACATAATATCATATGACATAATATATTGTGGATTGATGATGGCTTCATTTCATTGGGTGACATCCATTTATTTCTTTTTCACCAAATTTTTTTCTTTTTCTCATCTTTCATATTCTACAAAAAGCTGTCGTTAATCGTAATTTAAAATCTAGTACAACGATATTATTTGGTGATGTTAAATCTATCTATAAAAATGCATAGATAAAATTCAAAAAACAAAACTTGGTCTAAATTTATATAACAGTTAATGCATAAGATTTTTGGTAAAATGAATTTGTTGCAAAGATGTCCAAACGAAGAGGTCGGTCCAATATTTTGGCGTGGGGGTTACGGATTCATTTCATGGGGCGACATAAATATCGTTCTTTTCACCTAAATATTTTCTTTCCTCCTTGATCAATACACTACAAAGGCAGTCGTTGGATCTTATAAATGCCAAAAAGACCTGACGCGATTGAAACCCTACCAATAATGCATATTTTTTACGTAACAATTCCAATTTTTTCGACATCTATTGGATATTCTGATTTTAGATTTCTTATTCCGTTTTAATTCGAGTTTTTTGGGTTATAGTCGTAAATCGTTTGTCTAAACCCTTGAGTCACCACTTAACCAAAAAAAAAAAAAAATAGTTCGTCTAAGCCCAAATGTGATGGTATGGTGGTGTGGAAGCACAAGTTTTTTTATTAGATATTTAATTTGTTTTGTTTAAAATTTTATTTTTTATTATATTTTTAAATGTTTTTAATATTTAAATATATATATTTAGTCTACGAGTTGAGTTGAAGTGATTTAGATTAGATTGATCAATTTTTGGCTCGCTAAAAAATGGACCAAGTTGAATTTGGCTAAAACATTCCCAAATTATACATATCTAAATGTCAAAGATGAGATCAAATAAATTTTAAAAAAATATTCAAAAAATCTGCATTTTATTACTTAATTTATTTTAAATTTAAGTTAAATTATTTCTGATATTCATTTTTATTATATAAATATATAATGTAGTGATAGACGGATGATAAGCTATATAATATTCAGCTACTAATTATTTTTTTATAAAACATTAAATTGATACTTTAACATTTTAAATATTAATAATTACAAAATTTGAAATAAAAATTTGTGATCAATAAAATATACTTAATTTTAAATACAAAAATAATATTCAAATTTATTATATAAAAGAAGATGTTTATGAATTAAATAATTTTAAATATCATAATATATATATAGATATATATGTATTTATATTTTTACAATAAATTTACAATATAATATTTTTTAGTAATTTAGATAATTGATTTTTTTAAAACTAATAGTTGATGAGTTTTATAAAAAAAATTGAAATGAAATAATGTTTTTGAATACGTTACAATAAAATGATGTTTTTGAATACGTTAGATATTTTTTTTTATTCAAAATTAATAATTGATAAAACTTTTATAATAAATTTAAAAAAAAAACGATTTTTTTATAGCCAAGTTGATGATTTTTCGTTTGCTATTACACCCAAAACAAACAATTTTCTTTTCTTCAACCATTTTCCGAAGAATAAAATATTTTACCAAATGAAAAAATGTTACCTGTGAAGCTAAGTTATAAACCCATCAAAAGGCCGAACGACATTAGCCTCTTCCCCCCAAACAAACAAAGCTCGGAGCCTAACAGCTTCAATGGACTCAACTCTTTTCCTTGTCGTCACTCTCCTCCTTTCATTCTCCTCCATCTTCGTCATCCCTCTGTTATTTGGCTCGAACCCGAATAAGAAACGTTGCAACGTGCCGGAAGTGGCCGGAGCATGGCCACTGATCGGTCACTTGCCGATATACAACACTCGTCAACTCACTCACGTCACGTTAGGAGCACTGGCTGACGCCTACGGACCCATCTTCGCCACCAAGCTCGGGTCCCTAAGGCTATTGATCATAAGCGGCCACGACATAGCCCGAGAATGTTACACCGTCCACGACAAATCCCCCACCAGGCCTCCTCTCATGGCCTCGAAGCTCGTGGGGTACGACCACTCGTTCTTGACGTTCTGTCCTTACGGTCCTTACTGGCGCGAGCTTCGTAAGCTCACCATTACCGAGCTTCTGTCCACTTATCGTCTCGACATGCTGGAGAGGAGCAGAGTTGTGGAGGCCGATATCGCGTTCGGGGATATATACCGGAGGTGGGAGGGAAATAACAAAGTTGTCGTGGATATGAGCCGAGAGTTTCATGACCTCACCGCGAATATTTCGCTGATGATGCTTTCGGGAAAGCGATATTTCGGGGAAAGTCATACGGTGGAGGAACGAGAGGCAAAGAAATGTCGGAAACTGGTGCGTGACTTTAGGGACTACTTCGGGCTCTACCTGTTTTCGGATTTCTTGCCTGGTTTAGGATGGTTATTGGATTGGCCGATCAAACGGGCCATGAAGAGAACGGCTAAGGATTTCGATGAGATCATCGAATCTTGGGTAGCAGAGCACAGGATGAAGAAGAAAGATCGAGACGAAGACAAAGATTACTTGGACCTACTGATCGAGTTCATCGAACGAAGCAAGATTCCGGGTTTAGACGCTCATAAAACCATCAAGGCTCTCTGCCTCGTAAGAAATCTCTCGGCCTAAACAACCTCGATCTAAACTTTTAAATCTAGGTTTAATCAATTACCGTGCAGGAACTGGTGTTTGCAACGAGCGAAACAGCGACAGTGATTCTCGTCTGGGCGGTTGCATTGCTTCTCAACAATCCACGCACGTTGAAGAAAGCTCGGGAAGAACTAGACAGCGTGGTCGGTGGAAAGACAAGGCTTGTGCAAGAATCAGACATCAAAGACCTCGTTTACATCCAAGCCATCGTCAAGGAGACGTTCCGTTTATACCCACCGGTTCCTTTCCTCTCGTTGAGGACTGTCCAGGAAGATTTCGAGATCGCCAGTGGCAATTATCACGTTCCCGTAGGTACTCGGCTACTGGTAAACGCGTGGAAGATACAGCGTGACCCGAGCCTTTGGCCCGATCCAGATAGGTTCGAGCCAGAGAGGTTTCTTGCCGGTCAAGGCAAGGACGTGGGACTCGGAGGACAAAGCTTCAAGCTGTTACCGTTTGGGATGGGGAAACGGTCGTGTCCCGGAATCCCTCTGGCACTGAGAATGCTGCATTATCCATTGGCGAGATTCTTACACAGCTTCGACTTGGCCACACCATCGAACCAAGACGTGGACATGACCGAGACCAACGGTCTGGTTAACAACAAAGCCACTCCTCTCAGTGTCTTGATCACTCCACGCCTTCATCCAAGTCTCTACTACCGTGTCGATCACGTCACCACCACCACCACTTTCTAAATCAAAATCAATTCCAAGTTCGATCAAATCTCTTTCCGAGTTATGTCTGAGTTCATGTTTGGGCACGAACATGGTAAATAAAGTTCAAGATGGTTCTTGATGTATGGTCCCAACGAAGAATCGCATGGTTACGATTTGTTTCTTACACTCTGCTTTCTTCGTGTCTGAATCCGACCATATGCTTTGTTACAATCATTTGAACTCAGATTCTCTGATTCAAACAGAGTGTTCCAACATAGATTGACCGTTCACTTGTTTCAATATAGACTACCCAAAATTTGGGTTAGGCAAAAGCGCCCATTCTCTCTTTTTTTTCTTCTACCGTAAAGAATAGAACAAAGTGATCTGTGTTCCGAAACCCGCGGATCGTTAAAGAAGGTTTCATATGTTGGAGAGCCAGAACAGGACTTCACTAGGAGGCCTGTCCTTTGCGGTTCATAAGGTCGTGGTAATAGAGAAGCACGCACATGGGTTGCCCAAATATGCAGAAGATGAACCAGAAGACCATGTTCCCCACCTGATCACAGAATTCCATGAACATCACCTCAAAGGCTCAAATGCCGGAAAAAAATAAAAGAAAATGACCCTTGAGTTAGAGCAAGATATCCTACCATCGAACCGAACTTTTCTTGCAGGTAGTTTGTGATGAATACCAAGGGCACCTGCTCAAGAAACAGAAAACGCAGAATACATTTTTTCTTTTCCTTCGAATTTGCTCAAGTTCTTGAAGATTTCTTACAAAAATCGTAGAGAAGTTTCCGTAAATTCTTAACCTGAAACATGATCCCGATGAAAGCCCACAGCTTGAAAACACGGCAGGGGACCGCAATGCATAGCTGTATATGTATATGTATGTGTATATGTCAGTTCATAATTAGCACAAACATCATCTCTGTGTATAGAGAAAAGGGACTTCGGATTTGGAGAAAGGCATACCTCATGAAAAACTGCTGATACTAAGAAAGCAATGACAAAGGCAGACACCTGGGAGGAAAAAAGAACCAAGAATTAAGACATTTTAACTTCAGAATCTCTGCATAAATCTCAGATTTGTAAACAACAAATCTCACTCAACCTTTGGAATCCTATGGCGCAGGCATGGAAAGTACAAATGGCGAACCATCCATTTATGAACAGGCTGTAGACAAATAGAGGCGTCTTCATTAGTTACAAGAGACGTTCTCCTTTCTGTTCTTGTATGGGCAAGAAAAAAGACCCAGGAATTGAATTTAAAAGCAGAGGAAGGGTCATACCATATTCCACATTTTCCAATACTGTGGAGGAAGACAGTGTCATTGTACAACAATTAAGACATGGAATTTGGTGTTAGTCAAGGAGAAACAGGACAATTGGAAATGGAACAATATCTGGATATTGACAAAACCCACCTCGCCCACACTCTTTGCATTCCACCAGTCCTTGTAAAATCCACGGTCTCCGAACCGAAGAAGTTCTGCCAGTATGTTTAACCTGTATTGGAGACATTGAACCAGAATACTCATTGATCATCTCTTAAGAATCTATAATGGGTTGCATCTCAGAATTATTTCGTGTTGTAATAACAAAAATCTTCTTGATTGTCAGTATATTTCTCAAGATTATACCAAGAGGAGAAGGATAATACATCTTTTGCTCGGGGAAGTCGACCTACCAAAGGTGGAAAAAGCAGTAGAACATGCAGAGCCATACGTATAAGTTTGGAACTGAAAGCTTCAATACCCTTTCTATGGCATATAATAGATCCCCTTTCAATGGATGCTTCGAGTTCCTAACAATAGGATTTATATACTGCCAAGAAGTACAACAGAAGAACACGCTTTGTTAGAGCTCAGACTTGATTCATCAGGGGGAAAAAACACTAGAGTTATCAATAGAGTTTGGACATACTTGCTCTATTATAAATCCCATGAGTCCAGTAAATATGATCAGTTTGGCAAATTGACGAGCCACCCAACCCTTTCGGATACATGGAGAACGAGGATAGGTCGGCTGAAAAAGGAAAAACAAATTAGAAGTTCAGCCTAGAAACTTTTAGTAATGTCTGATACTATCGGTGGAAAGTGCATATATCTGTACCTGGTAACACAATGTCGGAGCAACCATGAAGTATGCCAAGCTCTTCAGGTTAACGACATACGAGACTTCAGAATTGGCCTGAGTTTATAATAATAACAGTCAGTTAATAGTAACATAATCATAATGTTTTCTTTTTTACCTATATTCAAATTTATATTTTCTACCTTATCACCAGACTTGGAAAGGGTTCTCATATCATAGTTAGTATGAGCATACGAAACCAGCTTTAGCCACACGATGCAAGTGAACAGCATCAAAGTGACACCTGATAAGAAGGCGGAATCACACCTGCCCATTTTTTATGACCGTCAAAATCGAGCAAGTAATCTACATGGCTACATCATAACAAGCTGAGGAAACAACCCTCAGCTAATTTCTAACCTTAGGGTCACGAGAACTGGATATAAGACCTCTGTTGACGTGATGACAATGTGAAGAAGGATGACAACCTTCAGTGCAAAACAAAATCATAAACGCTTTCAAGTAACAATATCCATTGATCAGTATAAATCTCGGAAGGGGATTCAACTTTCAGGTACTTTTACTCACAGGTTCAGATATCCATTTCCGTTGTACCAATTTCTCGACTAAAAAGGCGGCCAGAGGGAAAATCGGAAGGGTTAGACTGCAATGGGAACCATAACCTCAGCCAGGATACTAAACTCGCCATATATGCAATTCAGCAACTAAGGAAAAAGCATTACCAACACATGAAAAGGGGCCAATCTCTCAGCGATCTCGAACTAAACCAGAAGCCAGTTCTGATCAACCAACCGTACTGCATGATACAAGAAGAACCCAGAACTCAGTTATGATCCTAAGGCTGTATAGCAAGTTCGCTAACTCGTAATCTACAAAGACTAGTCTCCCTAAATTCTTGAAAGAATCGATGGGAAGAACTAACCTTCATCAAGTTTTCGATGATAAGCCTGCTGTTCACTGCAATAAGAACAACTATACAGAGGTTGAATAGCCCGGCGTGGCTCTGCCATGGAAATTACTCGTTGTTAGCTTCGTCAAAAGCGGAATTTTTGCAACAAGCAATTTGGAAGCAAGTTCTTCGATTCATTATAAGACGAACCCACCACAAGAAAATTCAAAGAAAAGCAAATCCTCTCCTCGAAATTTTTGAAATTCCCAGATTACCTGTTTGAAGATTGCATCGGAGCTAAGCGGGCTCTCCATCACCCTCCGATGAGCCGGAACCGACGGCCGGTACGTGAATTTTATATCAACCTCTCCTCTGGCGCGGTCTCCTCTGGTTTCCCTAATCTCAGCAATCCCGCCGTTATCTCCGGCGAAGTTCGCGGGCTCCACCGCGGCATCGCCGGAATCCATCCGACCCCTCACGTCAGCCACCGGTGCACCGCCATCATCCTCCGGCGAACCATCGGGTAAAGCTCCCTCGGCCGCCGATCCAGACTTCCGAAGACGGGGCCGGTCGAGATCCCGAAACTCTCCGACACCACCCTCCGTCGCCATGGCGGCATCCACGCCTCCACCAGAACCCATAATCACCATTGAAGCGTTCGAGAGAAACCAGCAGAGGTTCTTGAACGTTCTAGAACGAAGAAAAAGACAGAGAAAAAGAAGACCATGCAAGAGAGGAGAATGCAGAGATCAGCAGAATCTAGCGGAGAAAAGGCGATTCTTGAAGATTAAGAGAGAAGAAAGGGGAAAATCTGGAAGACGTTTGGACGCTAAGGAAACGGTTTGATTGTGTCGCATCCCCATAAAAAGCAAATTTCAAGCTCTTCTACGAGAGGGAGAGGATGATGACAATGGCAATGGTTATGGAGATATAGCGGTGGAGATATCATTTTATATTATGAATCCGTGTTTCTTTGAGGGGTAAAAAAACGATTTCATTTTTAATTTTTTTCCCAAGATTCTAAATTATTGCGTAATTTTGCCGACAACAACCTGAAAAAAAAAACAATAGTATATTTGAATTATGCATAAAGTGATTTAGTACAATATCCGATTTCAACCACATGTGTAAGGGTATTAAATTATTTCAATCATAGACATCGGAAATTTCCTCGTTTTGGTTATTTAAATTAAGCAATAGATATGCTTAACGGGATTGTACAGACATAATTTCCTTACTTGAAAATTTAAATTTAGACATAATTTTACAGAACGATAGTGATACAAATTCAAATTTGAATCATTTAAAGCCTATATGTATAGAGATATATATAAATAAAATTTTTGTGATTTATAGATGTATAAGAAATAAATGGGTAAATAATAAGATGGAATGGGTCGGAGGATGGTGAGAGCAATCAAGGTGACGTCATCTCAATGGGCTTTGCATTTGTCTTTTTTTTTTTTTGGATTTCTTATTTCACATGTGTGTTGTCGGTGTCACATCACAACCCATTTATAATTTAATAGACCCAAAATCAAATATATATTCTAAGGATGATGCTGATTTGAACTTGTTACGAGTAGATGAACTTAATATATTGTCTACCATCCAAGGATTTTGTATAATTTATAATTAAATCTTCAATATTCGGATAATAAAAGAAGAAAATGAAAAGGGCATATATATATATATATATATATATATATATATTATGACGACCAAATATCCGAAGATATAAAAGGCCTGTTAATGCCTTCCTGGTTTGCATGCCTCCCAATCCAAACCATTCTTTTGGAATACCCTAACCGGACTTAACCAAAACTTGTAATGGCATACTATGTTTTGGTATTTCAGAAGTTTAATAAACGGAAGAAACGAACTGGGCAGAGATACCAATTCCGACCCAAACATCGTTCTAAGAACCAAATCGATGGTCTGGTTTTCCAGCAAAGATCAAACCGAACCAGACCAGATAACCGGCTGTGACAATCTGCATCAGCGATTCAGCAGAGACAGGTGACAGGAAGAGTCTTGAACTCGATGGCAAAACCTAAGAAACATACAGCTCAAGTTTTGGGCAGTGGTCAGATAGGAAACAAGCTCAGATTCAGATATTTATATAGGCCGAACCAGAATTCTTCTACTCGACTCTAATCTGAGATCGGTCCCGTCAATGGACCGACCGAATCAAGCAGCCCCTCGGGAAGAAGAATCTCACAACCCTTTGCTACGAAACGTGCAGAGATGGCTTCCGAACTGAGAAATGACATCCACCAGACCTCCATAACCTCCAACCGCTACAACCTGACAATGCACAAGTATATCGGTTCTTTATACAATGAGGCAGACACTGTCAAAATACACAAACTTGTGATAAAAGCAAGGGATTTGTGAATTAAGATTGAAGGTCAAACCAAATGAAGTGACGGTTGATTGATAAGGAATAGATATATAGATCATTTATGTTATAAACTCCAAAGGGTTAAGCAAGTAAAAGCAGATTCCAGAGAGAAGGAACAGTGAACATACTCCCGATGCATGCAACGAGACGGAAAATGCTGAATGAGGAGCACATTCAACTTGGGAGAGTGAAGCTCCATTTAGGTCAAAACGCCTCAGAAGAGGTCCTGCTCCGACAGCCAAAATCTGATGACGCGATTTCGTTAGGCGTGGATATAGCTTCAACAAAGACATCGGACACTAATACACGAATTTTTGGCCCGGATAAGAAACTTAATGGACTAAAAAAAATTTCATAAACTCTTTTTAGGAAGAATCCCGTGCTAAGGTCATCGGACTTTTTCCATTCAGCAAGGACTCAGTAATTGTAGCCTAATAGAAACTATCGCCTCTCATGCGTATTAGAGACCCTTTCGTAACCAAAGTTCGTATCACTTACTTGCTTGTCATCGAAAACTATGTCTTGCACAGGTGTAGGGATGGAAATTGTTGAGATACGTTCTGAGGTGGGAAGATTCCACACAAATAAATTTCTACCTTGTCCACAAAGCTGCAAACAAAGAAGATCAATAGCAAGAATCTTAAGAATCCGTTCTTTATATTTCTCTGTAGTTCTGAGAAGAAACACAAAATGTGCGTAGAGTTATTGGAAGCAACCATAGTTCAAAGCAGCAGATACATGTAGAGAGATAATAGGAACTCGATTGCCTAAATCCTTACCAACCAGCTTTCACTTTCATCGAGCGCCACAGAACTCACATGAAACCCGAATCCTTTCCCCTTAGGACCGATGACTTTAACACATTTTCCTGATTTGCAGTCTGGTTAAAAGGAAGGGAAAAAGCCCATGAGTGTACTAATTTGATGTCAGAAAACCAAAGCAAGAAGTTTTTTAATAACCAAAAATGAATTAGACATAAATCAGAAGCAACTCAATAAAACTACATTGTGTGTCAATACAGTTGACTCGAGTTCCAACTGAAGAACTCTATGACCTCGATTTGAATTTCAACAAGCAATTTGAAGATAAGACAAGACATCATATGATTGGAATAGCAGACAGAATCAGATACCCCAGATTCTTGCAGTCCCATCTTCTGAACCCGTCACTATCTGAAATGAGAGATTCAAAAGGGCAGAAGACCTATTAATATATGAAATGAAATTCAGTGATATTTATGAAAAAATATCTCTCGAATAGATAATAAAAAATGAAGGTAACAAAACCATTACCTGACTTGCAGACTTACGAGAAACTATACAATGCAGGTAATCTGAATGACCCCGGAAAACCATTTTGATTTTACCACTCTCCTGACAGAGGATGATGCAGATAAATGAACATCAAGAAGTTAAAAACTACAAAATACTACATTTCGAGAAACAGTAAAACGGTGACAAAATATTCACCTTGACCAAATACATACCATGTCCCAGCAATACGCGTGAGAGTCACCAGCCGCAGTAAAAATGCTTTCCGACTGACATAGATTGAAATTTTGTGGGGAAGAAACAATTAGTAGACTAGAGCTGTACACTGATAAATAACGGGTCGTTTCAAGGGGGAAATACTACAATAAGCAGAGAGGTAAAAAGAGAAACGGATTGCCAACCGGAGGATCAACAGCAATAGCATTGATTTCAGGCATCGGCGAACGAGCACCCCAAGGACCTCTATGGAAGGAGAAGAAGGAAAGGAACATTAGCACAAAGCATTCGAATATCAATTGAGTAGAGAGTCTCACCATGAAAGAATAGCTCATAATTAAGCAAATCTATATAAAGGATGACTCACTCGTGTTGAGGAGTAGTCAATTCAAGCAATGGCTTAACATGGTTCCCTACAGATCACGAGAAAAAAGGGGAAAACTACAGATCACGAGAAAAAAAAAAGGTTTTCGATTTTCGAACTCCAAAATACCTTCAAATCGTAAGCACAAGAAGAATCCAAGCACCATACTTTACCAGTTCACAAGCATCGAATTAAGCATAAATGCCATAATCTGAATAATTTCGAACGTACCTTGTGAATGAAGAGGAACCTCCGATTCAGAAAACTGCATCCATTTCCATCCCCGAACTCGTCCATCATCACCACAGCTACAAGGAATCAGACGGTAAAAAACCCACTTCCTAAATCACTCTTTTTAAGAATGTATCCTATCCTCAACGCCAGAATCATATAAACATCAATCAACCATGAATTTCATTTCATTTCAATTACCTGAGGAGCAAAGCATCTTCGTCGTCGCCATAGAATTTGACATCATAAGCGGGTCCGTCGTGTGCCCTAACCAAACCCTTCGGTTCAGCCACCTCCGCATCCTCGCCTTTCGAGTAGCTGAGACTCGTCGACCCGGAAACAAGCGAGGATAGAGAATAGAAAGCTAGGGTTCCATCGCTGGAGGCAAGGACAAAGGCGTCTGGATTAGGGTTTTTCCTCGAAGGAGCCCAGGCGGTTCTGAAGACCGTACGGGTTTGGATCTCTCGCTCCTTCAATATGGTTTCTCTGTAAGCATCTTCGTCCCAGTTCGTAGCGTTTCCGTACATCTTTTTCTTCTTCTTCTTCTTCTTCTTCGTCGTCGTCGTCGTCTTCGTTCCCTTTGTGTTGATACTCTCGTGGTTCGGCAATGGCAACTGCGAAAGGTGAAAGCAGAGTGGAGACAGTCGTGCAGAACGCCGGCGGCAACAAGCGTGACGAGGAGATGACAAAGAAGGCTACTTTAACGACGTCGTTTTACATCGCGAGCCATAATATTTTTTGAAGATTTTCCCCATCAACCTCTATACTTTAAATATTTTCCAGTTTAGACCCATATTTTAGGCGATTTATTAAACACCCTTGTGCTTGGATATATGTACACACACCAATGTTACAAATTGTAATTAGTCACTTACCAAGAGGCAAGACTACATCATCTAATTTCAATACAAATTTTATTTCATGATTATTTTCTAAAATAATTTGGTGTTTAGATTTCAAGATAACTTTTTTTAATCTCAATTTATCATCAAGTTAAAGTACTAATAAATTTTAATTTGACGTGGTGTAATAAATAAGGGAATGATGGGATTATATATGTTCTTGTACTGAATTTGAATCGAAATTTATTTTTGAAATAGAGAAAGTATTATATATAGTCAAATTGAAAGGTTATGTTTTGAACTTATTATTAGGGGGTATTGGTGGAGGAAAAATAATTCAGGCGTGATTTGGAATAAATGCAATAATATTTATGTAACCGATGGCAGAAAGGTAATTTCATGGGAAAGAGAGGATGACACGCGAGCGCGGATTCCCCCCAGGCGCGTGGATATAACGGAGCTATCGAACTCTGGTTATTTTAGGAACCTGATTTCCCATTTCACGAATCAGCGATTCCCGATTCAGATTGCTTGGAAGATCGGCCGGTCGATCGTCGATTTAGGGTAAATTGGAATTTGGATCTGCCGATAAGCATTGCCGGAATCGAGGGTTAGTAGCTTCCTTGTTCCTTTATACGTTCCTGATTCTGTATTCATCGAATGCAAGATAAATCCTAGCTCGTTGAGGTTTGAATCTTAATGGGTATCCTAGAAATTGGTTGTTTCGTTACTGTTTACGGGTGTTTTCCGTCATACGTACGGTTGATTTGTTTGAACGGGAGAGCTTCAAACAGGATTTTGCTGTTTGATCTGAAGTTTCATGCTTCATGCTTTTGTACAAGCATTTCTCTCTGATTATTGGGTCGCAATTGTAACTGTGGAAGCTTGTTTTTATCTGTTAGGAGTTCATATATTTCTGGGTTTCCATCGGTTAAGCGGTTGAAGTTCATAGACCGTGAAAATGGACGGTAACAACTCGCAATCCAGGCCACCCAGCGAAAACCCTGAATTGAATCACGAGGAAAACCCGATTTCCAAGGATGATAGCTCACTCGAAACGATAGTCAGCAGATTTCAAGATGCGTTTACAGCGGGGAAACACAAGTTTTGGGAGACTCAGCCTGTTAGGCAGTTTAAGGAAATCGCCGACACTAACTTGCCCGAAGGCACTATCGAGGCCCCGACCCCTCTGGCCGAGGTCAAGCAGGAGCCGTATAACTTGCCGGCTCAATATGAATGGACCACCTGTGATATGGATGATGAGGGGACTTGCAATGAGGTTTACAATCTGCTGAAGAACAACTATGTTGAGGATGATGAGAACATGTTCAGGTTTAACTATTCCAAGGAATTCCTCAGGTGGGCGCTTAGACCACCGGGCTATTACAGGAGCTGGCATATTGGTGTCCGTGTCAAAGACTCGAAAAAGCTCGTGGCTTTCATCACTGGAGTACCCGCTAGAATCCGGGTTCGGGACGAAGTCGTGAAGATGGCCGAGATCAATTTCTTGTGTGTTCACAAAAAGCTCAGATCGAAACGGCTCGCACCCGTTATGATCAAGGAGGTTACCAGGAGGGTTCACTTGGAGAACATTTGGCAAGCTGCCTATACCGCGGGAGTCATCCTCCCTACTCCGATCACGACTTGTCAATACTGGCATCGGTCTTTGAACCCTAAAAAGCTCATCGATGTTGGGTTTTCAAGGCTCGGGCCGAGGATGACGATGAGCAGAACCATTAAGCTGTACAAGCTTCCTAGTTCGCCGGCCACTCCCGGATTCAGAAAAATGGAGCTACGGGACGTATCTGCTGTGACCCGGTTGCTCAGAAATTACCTCAGCCGGTTTGTGGTTGCGCCCGATCTGGATGAGAATGATGTGGAACATTGGCTATTGCCGCAAGAAGATGTGGTAGACAGCTATCTGGTCGAGAGCCCAGAAACTCACGAGGTCACCGATTTCTGCAGTTTCTACACTCTGCCTTCGTCTATCCTCGGAAACCCTAATTACTCGACGCTTAAAGCTGCATATTCGTACTACAACGTCGCCACCAGAACCCCGTTGCTTCAGCTGATGAATGATGCCCTAATCGTCGCGAAGAAGAAAGAGTTTGACGTCTTCAATGCTCTGGACGTAATGCAGAATGAATCGTTCCTGAAAGAACTGAAATTTGGACCTGGAGATGGGCAGCTCCATTACTATCTCTACAATTATCGGGTCAGGAATGGCATCAAGCCGTCAGAGCTAGGGCTCGTGCTCTTGTAGTTTTGGCTTGCTTTCTCTGAGGCAAGCAAAACGTTCCTTATCGTTTGTGCTTTTGGTTCGGACAGTGTTTCAATGGGACCAAAGTTGTCTGTTTCACTTGTTCTCTGCTTTGATCTCTATCCTGAGTTTCGTGATATGATAACTTATATATTTACGTCCAAGGGTCATTTGTTTGGGTTTCGGTTATTTCAATTTTAAAAATTATAACCGTTTGGTTTTAAAGTTGACTTCGGTTTAGTTTGGTTACATTATGTTCGTGTTTGGTTTTGTTGAAAATAATACTATTTTTTTTTAAAAAAAATTATTTTTGTTGTTGTTCCTTTTATTTGGATTCTGATCTATTTTTTCTTTTTTTTAAAAAAAATCATTATCATTTATTTTTTATATAATAGATTTTATTCGATTTTTACGATTTTAAAAAATTATAACTATTTAGTTTTTATATATTCGATCGAGAAGAGGGGACCGCATGTGAGGGTTGTAGCATACAACACTTAAAACATATGAGAAAATGCAAAGAGAATCAAATCCAAAGCTATAAAACAATTACAAGAATATATAATCATAGAACGGCTAATTGCATTTAATTAGCGTCTTTGCTTAATTAATTAAATCTAACTTTATTCCCCCCTTTTTTTTAACCACATTTCTATATAAATTTCTCGAGCTAACGTTTCGAATTCGCATTTGTCCATGCAAGGATATACGTAATCCTCCAAACTTTGATTGGGGAATTTATGTCTCGACAACATGTAAAATAAAAAATTATTTTTTTAGGATATTATGGCATGTTAAAGTGATGCCATCATGTAGTATAAAAAATGAAGAACAGGAATAGAATATAGAAACGTGGAAGTATATATATGTATATACATGTACGTGTTAATTGAAAGAGAAAGAGATACGTATATATACGGAGGCTTAACTTGACGAGATGTAGGGTTTAAAACCGAGGAATAATAGTTAACAGGAATAAAAACGTAATGGATGATGACGTGAACAGAGCATGAAGCACGCAATATATAAACCCTAGACAACAAAAATCTATGATGAGTTAGGTACCGTGAAGATGAAGAATCAATTATATAGTTCTTCAGATAGATGATGATGATGATGGTGATCACTACAGTTTTGTAAGAGGTGACTATATATGGAAGGCGACAGAAGAGAGTGAGCACACATGGTAATTTCCTTGCATGTTCATGCTCGAAGCTCTGTGTGCTCACCCTCTCTCTGTCACCTCTCTCTCTGTCACCTCTCTCTCTCTCTCTCTCTCTCTCTCTCCACACACATATAATTGCAAATATGGACATATATTTATATTGGTATGTGCACGTATAGATGTGAAGCAAGTAAGTCTATGTATCTTTTGTTGTTTTGTTTCTTGATGTGTGGATGCTGACTCTCTTTTGGGTTGCAGCTGAACATGCATGCATGGAAAGTTGTGAGACGTGCGATTGGTTGACCATTAGAGCTTCTTCCCCTTTTGTGTTTTCTTTGTTTTTATGTTAATATAACGAGTGACATATGTAGTTCATCATTCTTCATGCATGCTTAGAACGTACCCTAGCCGAGAGTCTTGATGCTTGTTATTATATATATGCTGTAATTTCTGTCCCATATATATATATACACACATATATATATTCCTGTGTGGAAAATATATGTAATTGGGACCATGGGAGGTCATCTCTATATCAACCCATGATTTTGTGGTCGCGAGGAGAAAGAGAGAAATGGTGCAAAATCTTAAATATCTCTATCCAAATACAAATCTGAATGATTTATCCGAGATTGAGTGGTTCAACCGATAAGAAAGAGAGCATACATTTTTCAAAATCGGAATATTATATACATATATCCGAACAAGACGTTGCGTTTTGCGACCCGCAATTGAAAACAACGATATATTAAATATTTTTATTTTACAGTAGAATTGTAAATAAGATCATGAAAGCAAGTGATGGATTTAGAGTAGTGTTACTGTAAGATGGAAGTGGATTGATTAAATATGGGTGATAAAACGGTAGAGTGGAAGTATAAAGAAGGAAGTGGATTGTGAGATTACAATTTTTCGAATTTTAACGGTTCGATTGGAGAACGATTTATTCGATATTCTAAAACTTATATCAAATTAGTACGGTGCGATTTCATTTTTTTCGTTTTTTTCAAAAATTTTATAAAGTTCAGTTTGATTTGGTTCCGGAAAATTCGGTTCCATAAAAAATATACCGGTAAAAGATTTTGAATGATACGATTCGAAAAAATACCAAAATTTTTGGTTTGGTACAGTCCGGTTCTTATATGTGAAATAATAGTGTGCTTTTGTATTTATCGTTTGTCATCTCAATTAAATAATTTTTTTAAACAATGGGTTATCTTTGTTTTTAAGACAAATAAAAAAAGAGACGTTTTTGTTCGTCTATTTTATCACTTTGACAATGAAAACATGTGTACGTTGTTTTGATGTTCGTATAAAATTTTATTAGTTATTCCATTTCATTTCCAGAAAAAAAATACTAAGAATATTGCAATCAATTTTGATAAATCTAAAAAATTAAATATCTATAATGTTTGAGATTATACGTATTAGAGAAATGCTGACTAATTTATGCCCCAATTGCATAATTTCTCTCTTTCTATATAAATACTGAAAAGGTGACTAAAATCCGTTGACTATTTTGAGCTGCTAGTTTATGAGCGCAGTCAACGGTCAAAGGTGGTCAACGGTCAGCGCCACATTTGGTACAGGACAAAAGGCATGTTTCTCACGCCCTAACGCGAACGCGTCATCTCTTACATCGACCAACTGAAAGTACCACACATCATTAATTTAATCTCAGATACTTAACTAATTAATACGGAGCCAAATACGTATATTTGTAAGTATAGCTGTGTCTATTTAGAGTGTTTCTCATTTAAATACAGCGATAAAGAATAATTGTCTTGCGCATATATGTATCTGTTTATCCATACACCATTGCATATAAATATACGTATTATCGATTTTAACGTATATTTTTTTATATTCGCAACCGAATTTATCATTAAATAGAAAATACAACCATCTGTGTTTTTGTTATTCATCTTACCAAGTATCTATTATTATATCGGTTTAGCGAGACGATGTAAGATTACTTTGTCTTATTTAAATTTGAAATCTATATATATATATATATATATATATATAAAATTAGTTCCTATTTCTGGATTTTTGGATTATAAAAAATAGGGATAATCCCATATTCCCCCACAAATTTTCGAAAAAGTTCCAATTTTCTACACCAATTT
>NW_010965451.1:2544876-2600096 GCF_000463585.1 Tarenaya hassleriana
TATATATACATATTCATATATATACATATATATCCATATATGCATTGAATATGTATATATGTATGTAGAAATATATATATATGTGCATATGAATATATATATATATATACATATATATATATTTCTACATACATACATATTCACATATATATATATGTGTGTGTGTGACTATGTATATATATAGTGTATGAAAATGTGAATATGTATGTAGATGTATATATGTGTATATATGTATATGTAATTTTTTATTTTATTTTAAAAAATTAATTTAAAATTCTGTAATTTTTTAAAAGTTTTTTTAAAAAATTGTGTATATATGTAAAAGTGTGTATATATGTAAATGTATAAGTGTGTATATATATATATATGTATATAATTATGTATGTAGATGTATATTTGTATATATGTATATGTATATAATTGTGTATAGATATAAAAGTGTATATATATGTATATGTAATTTTCTATTTTATTTTTAAAAAATAAAATTTGAAATTCTGTATTTTTATTTTATTTTATTAGTTTTTAAAAAAATTCTAGAAATTTTTTATTTTTATTTTATTTTTTATTTATTTTCTGATGTGGCGAAATGTGCTGATTTGGCGAAATTTGTATGACGTGGCATGCCACGTCAGCATTAAAATTGACAGAACATAACGTCGTTTACGGATATGGAGGAAATTGCAACACATTTTAAGATTTTGTGTGGGAATTTGGAAATATTTGAAATCCGGTGTAGTTTTTTGTCAAATTAAAAATTGGGATATGAAATTGGAACTTTTTCGAAAATTTGTGGGGGAATATGGGATTATCCCTAAAAAATATAATCTTGTCATTATAAAATTTATTATCAACCTGGTAATTAACCATACTAATATATATAACAGAGTATACAGAGAAGATGATGAAATCGGCTACATTGCAGAGAGCTTTACAAGGGAATATATAGTGTATGTACATGGTTGTAACCCTAGAGACAGAGAAGAAAATATACAGCTATGGAAAGTGGAAGATATTCACTTCCTTACATGCCTCCGCAAGATGGAGGACGATCCGTAACTCCAATCTTGAAACACAGGTCCGTAAACAGAGAGCGAGGAAGTGGCTTGGTAAGTATGTCTGCAAGCTGGTCTTTCGAGCTGACATGAGTGACACGGAGGGTCCCCTTCTCAATCTGTCCTCGAACAAACAGATAATCAAGGGCAAGATGCTTCATTCTGGAGTGGAAGACTGGGTTTGCACTGAGATAAGTAGCGCCTATATTGTCGCAGTAGATACTAGGAGGTTGAGACAGAGGAATTCCGATTTCTGTCATCATTTGAGTTCGTTGAAGAATGTCCCTGATGTATTTCTTTTGACAGAGGAAAAGGCCATGGTCTGTTCGAGTTGCTTCGATCCCGAGGAAGAAGGTCAGAGGACCTAAGTCTTTGAGTGAGAACTTCACTGACAGAGAGCTGATAAACGAGCTGATGATTTGATCGCAGTCGCCAGTGATCAGAAGATCATCGACATATATGAGGACTATGAGTGTGTGCTGGCCAGAGTTACGGTAGAACAGAGAAGCATCTGAAAGGGAATTAACAAATCCAGAATCAGTGAGATAAGAGCGCAGGGCGGAGTACCATGCTCGGGGTGCCTGTTTCAGCCCGTAAATCGCCTTGCGAAGCTTGCACACATGGTTTGGTTTGTCCTTATCAATGAACCCGGGAGGTTGGACCATGTAGACATCTTCCGAGAGACTTCCTTGGAGAAATGCGTTATTGACGTCGAGTTGTCGGATGGACCAGCGACGGGAGACTGTGATACTTAGAATCAGGCGGATAGTTGCGGGTTTAACCACCGGGCTAAAAGTCTCGTGATAGTCGATTCCCGATCGTTGGTGAAAACCTTTGGCAACAAGTCTGGCTTTGTAACGATCGATTGAGCCATCGGGAAGGTGTTTGACACGGAATACCCATTTGCAGCCAACAATATTGGTAGTGAAATTCGATGGAGCAAGCTCCCATGTCTCGTTGCGAAGAAGAGCGTTAAACTCATCACTCATGGCCAATCTCCAATGTGGTTGTTTGAGAGCTTGTGCTGCCGTAGTTGGAATGTCTGATACCTGATCAGAAACAGAAAAAGCAAACTTAGGGTTAGGTTTTCTAACATTCGCCTTCGCTCTTGTGATCATTGGGTGGTTGTTGAGAGATGGATCTGGAATTATTGTTGTGCTGGTGACTGGGTCCACTGGAGCAGAAGAAGATGTCAACTGATCTGGACTGTCATGTTGAGGCGGTGGCCTTGAGTCCGGCTCATCTGCAAAATTGTCAAGTGTAGGGCTAATCTCAGTGATCCGAGGTGATTGATCTGCACTGGGAGGCAGGTCTAGAGCGGGGTTCAGAGATGGCAGAGTGAATGACGATATTGGCTGAGCAAAGGGTTCATCGGAGAGTGGAGACAGGGCTTCTCGGTTTGGTGGGCGAAGAAACAGATGGGGAGATGCAAATGGGAAGACTGACTCGTAGAAGACAACATGACGAGATACAAAAACTCGAGCCTTGATAGGATCAAGACAGAGATAAGCGCTTTGAGTGGGGGAGTAGCCTAAGAATACACATGGGGATGAACGAGAGTCAAGCTTGTGGGCTGAGTAAGGGCGCAGCCATGGGAAGCACAAGCAGCCAAAAATTTTGAGTTTGGTATAGGTCGGTGGTGTTCGAAACAAGAGTTCGAATGGTGTTTTCATGGCAAGGTTTGGTGTTGGCATGCGGTTTATTAGGTAGATTGCAGTGGAGAATGCGTAAGACCAATATGATCGTGGGAGATACCGTGATGGCTAAGGAATGAGGAGAGAGCAACATATTCGCCCCCGTTGTCGGTATAAAAGTTGATGATTTTTGTGGAAAATTTGTTTTCGACCAGGGACTTAAACTTGATAAAGAGATCACGAACATCAGATTTTCTTTTGATAGGATAGAGCCAAGAGTAGCGGGTGAAGTGGTCGACAAACAAGACATAATACTTAAAGCCATCAACGGATATAAGAGGTGATGTCCAAACGTCTGAAAATAAATATTCAAGGGGACGCGATGAGACGATGGTGGAAACGGAGAAGGGAAGTTTGTGACTTTTAGTGCTAGAACAAGAAACACAATGCGATGATAATGAATCCCGAGACAATGGTAATGCATGATTTGAAACAACATGTTTGAGAATAGGCAAGGACGGATGACCAAGACGTGAATGCCACTCGGACAAAGTGGACTTGAGACTCGAGAAAGCAACAATTGAAGACACGGGTGATTTTGGAGTTGGCCATTCATAAACCCCGTCTCTAATTTTTCCGGTGAGGAGTGGCACCACAGCTACATTGCAGAGAGCTTTACAAGGGAATATATAGTGTATGTATATGGCTGTAACCCTAGAGACAGAGAATGAAATATACAACTATGGAAAGTGGAAGATATTCACTTCCTTACAATATATAGATCAATTTGTACAATGAAAACTGTTTTTAATATTTGAATTTGATTTTGCAAAAACTATATCTTGTGTAGTTCAAATTCAAACCGTATTTTGGTATAATTTTTGAATATATATATATATATATATATATTATATTGAAGTCGCGATCAAGAACAAACGGGTCATATTTGTGTGTTTGTGAATACATGGCACATTCGGGATTAGGGATCTCTCCCCATGTCAATGTCTGGGCCTTAAGTGTGTGTAATCCACGACGTTAAACATGCAAAACACCGTATTTTCCTTTTTAAACTTCTATAATATTTTTGAAGTAAATAACGAAATTTATTATTATTATTATTATTTTCATATGATTTGAATAGAGAACTTTTCGGATAATTGTTGTACAAGATCTTCCTTCGTCGAGTACGGACTCGATATGGAACCACGCGTTGGGCCTTTATCCAACGCTCTGCCACCTTCCTCTCCCTTTCGTAGGTTAAATTACGCTTTTGCCCTTTCCATGAAACTTCTGGCCCTACTCGCAAACGCAGACGTGTTTTCTTCCTCAAAAGTGAAAAGGGGAGGAGACAACAGGAGGAGGAAGCTCGTAATCACATGTTCCGAAATAAAAAAATCGTTAAACATATGATTAAAAAAATTATAAATATTCCAAAAATGACAAAACCGATCTAAAGGCACAGTCGGACGGGCGACCAACCCATGACCCTCCGACCGCGTAAATCTTATAATCAAATACGTTTGATTAATTTAATCATATATTTATTCTTTCGACTCGGTCCTTATTATTTATTTTTTCTTTCGTAATAAGTTTCCAAATTTATTATTGTAATTAGATGCTAGATCTTGATTAATATTTTTATAATCTCTCTTTTCCCATTATAATTGGCATGTAGGGTGGTTGTTTTCGTTTGAATATACCAAATCGAATTTAACATAAGGTATATATGTATAATTATATTCAAAACTCGAATTTTAACAAAAAATATTGAATATGTTATATATATATATATCATGTAATTAATTAGTTCCTAATACTGATATTCTATATTGGATATTTGAAATCAAGAAAAAAGAGATTTTTTTCTATAGATTGAATGATATTCACATTTAAATTAATCTTCGTTCATCTCTAAAATTAGTGCATTAAGCGGTAAAAGATTGTTTTATTTTCAGGGCAGAATTCGAATTTCTAACCTCTAATTGAAGAATAAAAATGTTAAATCATCTATCCCTAATTCTATAGATCGATAAAGAGAAAAATTTCAATAAAAACGATTCTATTTTATACAACTGATTGTTTACTCTTGCGGCACAAATTATAATTAATTTATTTGTTGGCTCAACCTTTTTAATTTGTAATAATCTGACTTCCAATCTTACTAACTTCGAACATGTCAACCGAAAAAAAATGATATATTAATTTGCTTTATTTAAGGTACAATTTGTTCATTTTCAAATGAGATATTTTCATGCTAATTAAATAATTGCTGCTTTTGTCAACAAAAAGCAATGATATTTTCAGTAAATCAAACGATGCCTTATAGATTTACTCAATTTTCTAATGTTATTCTTAAAACATTTTAATAGATGCCTTCAAAATTTTCATACGAAATATATCCATCAATACAAGTTTCAATGAAATATTAATTCGTAAACTATTTTCTATAATTAAAAAAGTTACATGATAGTGTTATTAAATTACTTAAGAAAACAAATAATTGAAAAAAGATTAGAGAAAGTCAAGTCACCGTCAAACCCACACACGCATACCGCGTTCACACTTCCACGCGCTTCCTTTCCATTCTCTCTCTCTCTCTCTCTCTTCAGACAGAAACCTTTTTATAAATGTCTGAAAAACCATACCTAGAAATTCATCGTCTTCTCCACTTCGACCATTCGTTTTCACATTTGTCCAGAGCTTTTCAAACATTCTTCAAACCCTTTTTTTTCATGGAAATCTCCTCTTTCCCATTTCTCAACCCACAGGACGTCGACGAGTGTTCCCACTTCCTTGGTCTATTTCAGGACATGGAATCCACTCCTCCTGGTTTCGGATTCGACGACAACGGCAGCCATAAGAAGCGTCCGAGGAAAGACGAAGACGGTGGTCCGAACAAGAACAGCGAAGCATTCGGCGACATACTCGCGTCGCTTCTGCTCTTGGACGAGGAAGCGAAGCAGCAGCAGGAGCAGTGGGATTTCGAATCCCGACGGGAAAAATCCGTTCTCGAAGCAAATCACCGGGAGAAACTCAGAACAATGGACGGTTACAACGACCAATTACAGTCCCATTACTCCGCAATGTCGGAATCCGACACATCCCGCTCGAAACGCGCGCGAAAATCCGCCGTGGCGGTTGGGGGCGCATCCGGGTCGGGACCGGGACCGGGTTCGGGTCAGAGGCGTTTGTGGGTGAAGGAGCGGCCGACAGACTGGTGGGACCGCGTGAGCCGACCGGATTTCCCGGAGGAAGAATTCCGGCGAGAGTTCAGGATGAGCAAATCGACGTTCAACCTCATCTGCGAGGAGCTACAAGAGGCGGTGACGAAGAAGAACACGATGCTCCGAGACGCGATTCCGGCGCCAAAACGCGTCGGCGTCTGCGTTTGGCGTTTAGCGACTGGAGCGCCGCTGCGACACGTGTCGGAGCGCTTCGGCCTGGGAATCTCCACATGCCACAAGCTCGTGATCGAAGTCTGCAGAGCCATTAACGACGTGTTGATGCCGAAGTACCTCCGGTGGCCATCGGAGCAAGAACTCAGATCCACGAAGGAGAGATTCGAATCTCTGTACAAAATCCCGAACGTTGTCGGGTCGATCTACACAACCCATGTCCCCATCATCGCTCCCAAGGTCCACGTCGCCGCGTATTTCAACAAGAGACACACAGACAGGAACCAGAAGACATCGTACTCCATCACTGTCCAAGGGGTTGTAAATTCCGACGGAATCTTCACCGATGTCTGCATCGGAAATCCCGGGTCACTCACGGACGACCAGATCCTGGAGAAATCGTCGCTTTTCCGGCAACGAGCGGCTCGTGGGCTCCTCCGGGACGGGTGGATCGTCGGGAATTCAGGTTTCCCGCTGACGGACTGGCTCCTGGTTCCGTACACGAGGACGAACCTGACATGGACGCAACACGGGTTCAACGAGAGGATCGGAGAGATTCAGGCGGCGGCCATGGCGGCGATGGGGAGGATGAAAGGTCGATGGGCATGTCTGCAGAAGCGTACAGAGGTGAAGCTACAAGATCTTCCGTACGTGTTGGGAGCGTGTTGTGTGCTTCACAATATATGCGAGATGAGGAAGGAGGAGATGTCGCCGGAATCAGGGTTCAAGGTCTTCGATGACGTCACCGTGCCGGAGAATAATCTCCGGTCGGCGGCTGCGGTTCAGGCGAGGGACAACATCGCTCACAATCTCCTGCATCGTGGCGCCGCCGGCACGAGTTTTCTATAGCGGTTTTTGGATTAATATAAAGTTAATTGAAATCTAATTTTGTTAAAATTCGTATACGGATGTTATTCGATTTTTTTTTTTTTGTATAGGTTCCATATATAATAAGATGTTTTTTTTTTTTGGGTTTTTAGAGATGATGACATATGTTAGTAGAGTTTCAAAAGACAAAACTTCGATATGTGGGTATTTCCGATTTCGTTAAAAAAAACGTGAATTTATTGAATTACCTTGTTTTTATGCTGTTCTTGTTTTAATATTTAGTTTTTGTCTGGGCACTCGGATGTCAAAGGCTAGAAGAGTTCATGTTCTAGTTGAAGTTGAATTTGGACCTATAGCCCTGTGGATAAGGGTGTAAACTTGGTTAACACAATTGAATCTTATATATTGTAATTGAATCCAATTTTATATATGAATGGTTATATTTTTTAAAATTGTAAAAACTAAATTCTAATCGAATTAATTTAAAACTTGATATTAAAAATTAGTATTTTTATAAATAAAAATAGAATTTAATATAATTATCTTAAAAAAGAATTAAACATGTATCCAAGCCCGAAATCATAATTCTATCAATATATATATTAAATTGGTGAAAATTTTCTTATCTAATCTATAAATTACCGGAGACTTGGATAATAAAGTCAAACAAATATTTTTATTTTTAGACTACAGTATAATTTTTATAAAAAATATAAAATTATTACTATTTCTTTTACTTCAAATGTTAAATTCATTATCTATTTGATATAGATACATTAAAATTATCACATAATCTATTCGTTCATAATTTGAATTGATATAACAAAATTTTATTAAAGAGAATTTCTATAAAATATATAACTCAATTTGTCTGCAATAAAATTTTAAATAATATTAAAAAAAACATTTTTCTGGTATGCATCAATTATTCACAAATCGAATTTAAATAAAAAAATATATAATCTGGATTCCAATTTCTACATCTGAACTGAAATGGCTTTTGATCCCGGCAATAATTGCTGTGACCGCATTCCAACTTGGATTTGGAGGAAAAGGATATTGGTCTTTTTAATCTATATAACAATTGAAAAAGTATTAATAAGAAATGGAATGTATTGTAAATGGATAGAATCCAGCATACATATATGTTATATATTAAAGGAAAATTCCCAAAAAAATCATCGAATTTAGAGATAACTATCCGATTCATCCCGAACTCTTAAAATTTCTATATTCATACTGAATTTGAAGATTTTTACTAAAAAATCATTCACAATTTGAATTCTTATCAAAATCCTAATCGATTCCACCTAATTTTGACACATACGTTTTGCGTGGCACTTGTTGAATGAACACGTGAAAACACTTCAGATTATTAGAAATCTACGTGGCATTTGTTGACTGAACACGTGAAAACACGTCATATTATTAGAAATCTATCGGTTTTTGACGAACCGATCGACTGAAATATGGTTTAATTAATAACCCGGTTTGAAAAAAAAAACCGAATCGATAAAAACTGAAAAAATCGAGAATGACTAGGGTTTTTTTAACTTTTCACTTCTCTTCATTTTCACTCGGTGGTTCTATAGTCTGTGCGTCCCAGAACTCAATCTCCGGCGTCGAAAATCGCGACCTAGTGCCTTAAACTGGATGCTTTTGGAGTTTTCGAAGGAGGTCGAAGAAATCTGAGGTATGAGTCATCTGTTACTTCGAATCTGTAGCGTATTTTCGTGATTAGGGAGGGTGTAGATTGGGAAATCCGTTAAATGTGTGAACTGGCAAAAGTTGTGGGGGAGTTAGATATCTTTGTTGATCATGAGATTTCTCCCGCAACACCCGCAGCTCAACATCAAAGAAATGAGTGTGGTCAGAAGGGGGGAAATGAGGATGAGTGTGAGCAGAATGATGGTCATGGTCAAGGTCAAGAGAATGAGGGTGAGGCCGAAGAGAACAAGGGTGAAGGTGAACAGGATCCCCGGTTTGGAGATTTAGAAAAGGAGGCCCATGGCGCAACATGAGGTACTCAGTTTCAGTTTAAAACACAACAAGAAGAGTATGAAAGTGATAAAGAATTTATAAATGATGATGATATTTATCCATATACACGATTGGAGACAGAAGATGAGTGGAATGAGTATGAGAGAGGGTTAGGAAAAAAGTCTACAGGTGGAAATAATGTTAGGGGAAATGTGCTCGAATTGAAAAAACATTTCTGTTTAGGTCAGGTTTTTAATTCCGGGGTTGAGTTCAAGGATACTTTATTGAATTATGTTTTGGATACTCAACACAATATTAGAATGACATGTTGGGGTGAAGAGAGGTCAGGAGCGGTATGTCGTGTAGAATCTTGTAAGTGAAGGATTTACGCTTATTTTGAAAAGCCAATAAATAAGTGGATGGTAAAAGTATTGCATCACCATCACAACTATAATGCTACAAATTTCTCCGGGATGTGTCAATGAGACATATTGCTAAGTTGTTCTGTGATGTTCTTAGACGCAAGTCGTCATATCGAGCTTCAGAAATTCAACATGACATGATGGAGAAGTATAAATTGGAGGTGTCGATCAGTAAATGTTATAAGGCAAGGCGTATTGCATTAGATATGGTCAATGAAGATCAAGAAAAACAGTTTGCTAAGTTGTGGGATTATGATCATGAGTTCCGTAGGTCTAATCCAAACACCACTACTGAAATAGTGTTAGATGATGGGTTGTTTGACATGTATTATATATGTTTTGAAGTATTGCGCGAAACGTGGAAGAAATGTTGTCGTCCGGTTATTGGAGTTGATGGATGTTTTTTGAAGTGGGAGTTAAAGGGGGAACTACTTGTTGTTGTGGGTCGAGATGCCGATAACCGAATATTTACATAACCCTAATCAAACTCTCCAAACAAATTCAACAAACAGTCTAAATATATATATATATATATGAGCTTTGACGTTTACTACAATTAATCCATGACATAAACAACATAGTGAACATACATAAGTCACATACTTAATCAACGGTTTCCTAAACCTTTGGTAATACATTATAATAGATTACACATAGTAATACCACAACAATTAAAGCCAATATGTTTCTCATATCCTTAAAACCTTCCATTCGAGCTTTGACGTTTTCGAGCTCCATTGTGTTTTTCTTCAGCTCCATTGTGTTTTTCTCCAGCTCCATTATGTTTTTCTCCAACTCCACCGTGTTTTTTTCAAGCTCCACCGTATTATTTTTCAGCTCGATTGTATTTTTTTTCAGCTCCCTTTTGTAGATATCCAGCTCTTTTTTCTGATTTCTAAGTTCTGTCGTGATTTTTTCTAACTCTTTACATAAATCATCCGTCTCCTCCACCATAGCCTCATCAACCCATTTAAACACATACGGATAGTTACCCTATAATACAAATACCAACACAACATATTCATATTCTTATAGATATTTTTATCATACATGAAATTTTTAATACTGACCTCATGTTTAGCACAGCGGAAGAATACTCGTCCTAGATTGTTTTGGGATCGTGATGTCCACGCTATAATTGGACTTCCACATTCACACTCACGGGGTAAACCTTTTGAGGTAGATCTAGAACTCCCCTCAGATATATTACTCATCTGTTACCAACACATCCATCATTCCAAAAAAAAAACTCAACCATAACAGCACATCCATAACATCCGATATATGTATATAAAACTACTGCAAAACTCTACAATTTCGAAACAAGACATCAATAAAAGACTTCAAACACAACTCTGCATATTAACATCGACATTATAGGGGATTTCCAAAAATCCAAGGTTCTGAAAACCCAATATTGCAAAAACCCTAGATTTTGGGGATTTTGCCTATTCCACAAGGTGTAGATTCTGCAAAATCTCTGCAAAACTCATCCTTACCTGGTTATTCCATCGAACTATAACACATTACCTTGGATTATCAGCTTCAAACTTCGATCGCAGCTTCCTGTTTCGGTTTCACCTACTACGTCGTTCTCTTTCATTTTTCTAGAATTTCCTTCGATTTTTACTCTTTCTGATGTAAAGAACAGATAATAACCCTAACCGGATTATTTTTTACTCAGTTTTTATCGAATCGATTTTTTTTTTCAAACCGGGTTGTTAACTGAACCGAATTTAAATCAATTGGTTCATCAAATGCCACGTAGATTTCTAATAATCTGATGTGTATCTACGTGTTCAGTCAATAAATACCACGTATGTCAAAATTAGTTAGAATCGATTAGGATTTTGATAAGAATTTAAATTGTGAATGTTTTTTTTAGTAAAAATCTACAAATTCAGTATGAATATGGAAATTTTAAAAGTTAGAGATGAATTTGGTTGTTATCTCTAAATTCGATGATTTTTTTTGGAATTTTCCTATATTAAATGTTCTTACTTTACAATTTTCTTAAAAAAGACAATATTATCAGATTCCACCACATATACTGATGCTTATATAAATTTTACACCTCTTTTTTTCCTGTTTTGGTTCAAGGGGTAAATAAAAGCATAATTTCAGCCGTTGATGACGTGCATTGCGATATGTGGGTCCCATGTCCCATTTATTCTGGACCGTTGATTTCTTCATCTTGTTGTCGTCATCACTCCGGACGTCTTCGTCAGCAGGTGAACTGTGTTCGTCCGTGATGGCCTCCTCCAATCAGTTTCCTCCACGTGGCGAGATGTGGTTTGTGTCCAAATCAGACGAAGGGTTATTTTATTTGCCTGCCTTCCTTTCCCTTAAATAGCAAAGAGCAAACCCAAAAAAAAAAAAACAGGCCAGGTTACTTCTGTTCCCTGAATTACAAGCATGTAAATTTATCGGGAGAGAGAACTGCCTCGTTGTCCCTATCACTATAATTCACG
Organism: Tarenaya hassleriana; assembly: GCF_000463585.1. Lineage (NCBI taxonomy): Eukaryota > Viridiplantae > Streptophyta > Magnoliopsida > Brassicales > Cleomaceae > Tarenaya > Tarenaya hassleriana. The sequence goes on from NW_010965451.1 coordinate 2,556,662, forward strand.
AATCAAATCGATCGGCGGAAGGGAGAGAATGCCACAGATTCTCTGTTTTTAGAGAGGAAAATAAACTTTTTTTTTTTTTTTTGTGTGTGTGGGTTTGAGGTTCAGAGAGAGAATCAAGATGGAGAATCATGGGAAAGAGCTAGAAGGAGATCAAGAGGTGGTGGTGGCGAAGGTGTCTCCGGCGCCGGAGACTGAGGAGGGAGTGGAGGAGGAGGGGACGGTGGTCGGCTCAAGCTTGACATTGGAGAAGGTCGCCGCGGCGAAGCAGTTCATCGAGAGCCATTACAAAGCTCACATGAAACACATCCAACAACGCAGACAAAGGTAAGAAAAAAAAATGTCCGATTCATGGAATTACACACAACCTGTTCGTCAATATTCCTGTATCACCAACTGGGTTCCCAAAAATTTTACTTCTTGCAACATGTGACAGGGTTTCCTTGTTAGAATCTGCATGGTGTTGTTTTAGGAGCTGGTGTGTTCTGAATTTTGATTTTTTAACGCGACACAGAGAATGTCCAAAGAATGTTTTTCTTTGATCCCATCCTGAACCTTATTGTTGTTGTGCTTTAATGGCGTTTTGGTTTTGCAATCATCATTGAAGGCGGTTGGTTTTGGAACAAAAGTTAGCATCTTTGGATGTGTCACAAGAAGAACAACACAATCTGCTGAAGGATTTAGAGCGGAAGGAGACAGAGTATATAAGGCTTAAGAGGCACAAAATTTGCGTCAGTGATTTTGATCTTCTAACCATTATAGGCAGAGGAGCCTTTGGAGAGGTTAGTCATTTGAATGCATATCCGTATATGTCTGAATTTCAGCTTCTGCGATCTTTGCTTGAAGACTTGTCTAAACGTTGTCTTATGCTATATTTGCAGGTAAGGCTATGTCGCGAGAAAAAGACGGGCAACATTTATGCAATGAAGAAGCTGAAGAAGTCAGAAATGCTTAGCAGGGGGCAAGTGAGTTCTATAGTGAATTTTATTTTTCACCTTCTCTCGGGCTTCACTAATGAATTTCGTCTCGAGAAATTTGACAGAGGGCATAAGCTGGGCATATAACGTTTGGTTGTTTTGGATAGGTCGAACATGTAAGAGCCGAGAGGAACTTGCTAGCAGAAGTAGCCAGTGACTGTATCGTGAAGCTTTATTATTCTTTCCAAGATGCAGAATTTTTGTATCTAATCATGGAATATTTGCCTGGTGGTGATGTAATGACTTTGCTTATGAGGGAAGAGACCTTGACCGAAACCGTTGCTCGATTTTACATTGCTGAGAGTGTTTTGGCTATTGAATCTATACATAAGCATAATTATGTTCACAGGTTTGTCCTAGTTCTTAACTGGTCCCCCATTACCATAAGACAGCACTGAAAATTCAGTATTGAAAGTATGTCTTTTGCAGGGATATAAAACCCGACAACCTTCTGTTGGACAAGAATGGTCATATGAAGCTGTCTGATTTTGGTCTTTGTAAGCCTCTTGATTGTAGACATTTGTTGGCTATTAATGAAGACGAACCACTAAACGAAGATACTTTGAATGAATCGATGGATATTGACGGGAGCTTGAGCGGATTTCGTGGAAGGAATTGGAAGAGCCCATTAGAACAACTTCAGCATTGGCAGATAAGCAGGAGAAAACTGGTAAAGCTCGAAATCATTAGGCAACTCTAATTTAAATCATTCCATAGTTGTTCTTTAATTTGCATTTTCATTGTATAATTCAAACTCGGATTTGTGTTAGATTTCTCCGGCTTTCTTATTCTCTTGTTTTGAAATAGGCATTCTCCACAGTTGGCACCCCAGATTATATCGCGCCAGAAGTGTTGTTGAAGAAGGGATATGGCGTAGAGTGTGACTGGTACGTTATATATATGTGTATATATATGTATATACATGTTATCAAATTTATTTTAAAATCCAAATTTCAGTTCTTGGACTATTATACATACATTCATGTGGTTGCAGGTGGTCGCTGGGCGCCATTATGTACGAGATGCTTATAGGTTATCCCCCATTCTACTCCGACGACCCAGTGACCACTTGCAGGAAGGTATAACACTTCTGCATATGGTGACTCTTTCCTGTCCTTTTTTTTGTTTTGTTAAATGAGATGCCAATATGTTTCTTATGTCTTAGTTTTTAATTTCGGGACATATTTTCTTGGAAAAAGTTTCAACCATTTAATGCATTGCTCAATCACACTGCTTCGACTTGGCCTGTTAGATTGTGAACTGGAGAAATCAATTGAAATTTCCCGAGGAAGCGAGGTTGACACCCGAGGCCAGAGATCTTATCTGCAGGTTGATCTGTGATGCTGAGAGTAGGCTTGGTTCTCAAGGAGCCGAGCAAATTAAGGTAATGTAAAAAAAACATAGCATACCCGGGTTTTTACCCTCCCTCGTTTTTTCCCATGTTTGTACATCGTTTGTTTTTGACAAAGAAGAAGATGTTAGGCTCATCCCTGGTTCAAGGACGTTGACTGGGACAAACTCTATGAGATGGAAGCAGCGTTTAAGCCAGAAGTTAATGGGAAACTGGATACCCAAAACTTTATGAAATTTGACGAGGTAACCCCGAGACGATCGAGGAATCTTCCTCTCTTTCTTGTATCTGTGCCCTTTTAAGTGTATCTGATATCTTACCATTGATTCTGCTCCAGGTTGATTCTCCAAAACCCGGGAGAACAGGATCTGGACCGCTAAGGAAGGTATTGAAATCTTGATCCTGTTTATGATTGTTTCAGTATGAGTTTCTGGTTCTGTTCTTATCGGGTTGTGTATTGTATTGTTTCTCTTGTCAGATGCTTTTAACCCCTCAAGATCTCAGTTTCGTTGGCTATACGTACAAAAACTTCGATGCCATACGTGGCCCTCGTCTCTCTTTAGGTACCGGAATTGTATATTTTTGGTCTCGTTTTTGTTGATTTTTTGGGGATTTCTCCAACAATCTCTTGAACGAATGCAGATACAAGAAGCATTTCTCCCCCACGCTCATCAACTGAGTCAGCCCAAAGTAAGTATATAGCTTAAACACGAAAGCCATGTAAAATTCCCGTTTAATCTGCCCAAAACAATTCAGAGACATCTTCCAAAATCCGGGAAATGGTAGTTTACAGATCAAACTAATTCCCTGCTTTTCTTTTCCCCAGGTGATTCTGCAGTAGATTACGCACAAATCTGAACCGAATTCATCACAAACATGATATACTCCAAGTCAGTTTCGATCGGATATCGTCTTCTTTGGAGCAGAAAGCCCGTCGAACTCCCTTCATTTTCTTACGGAACCCGCTCGCTCGGGTAAACTTACAATCCGTTTCAGCAGATTTCTGATCCTTACAACTTGATCATTGTCCTGTCAGAACCAGATGAGAAGATTTTCAGCACTGTTTTCGCTGTTCTCGAATCCGCTTTTTCGTGTTTTTTTTTCCTCCGTCTTTTTCGGCGTGTCAGCTGCCCAGATTGGCTTACTGTAGTTTCTGGTAGCCTTCTCTTGCGGCAGTTCCCGGCCTTTGGTTAATCTTAGTAGCCATCTCCAAGAACTTGTTCTTGTATATCTCAAAGACAGAGAGCTTCATCTTCTGTATTCTTTCTTTGCAATAATGTCTTCCCTTAAAGACAAGACAAAAAAACCTTTTTCATTGTAATGTGAAACATTACATCCCTTAAGTACATGTTAGTTAAAAGTCTCGTCATTAATAATGTAGTTAACATCTGAAACAAACAAAGAAACATACATATAAGTAATTATATCTATTGGAAATTTACATGGTTAGAAGAAGTTTATAATATAAATGCTGATTCGATCTTAGGAAACTATTGTGTATACGAATCCATATGTAACAAGACTATAAAAATTATAAAATTTTTCTGTAAATTTGATTGGAGAATAACTATTGGATATAAGAATTGTCAGGAGATCCATTATTTATTTTAAATATTATTTTTTGATCGTCCTAACTGAAATTTATAGTTAATTTGGTTATCCAGACTATATATATTTGCAACAGTAAAATCGCCATTCGTCACAACTTGTTCCAAAGCCATGAGCTGTATCAACTTTCAAGCCGGCTCGGGTTGAAATTACGAGGTTACCCCTGATATTACCGCGACCTTGGACTATATGAGCGGGTAATAAATGGGTAAAATCGTCATTTCCGAGATGCTAGTTCCATCGTCGATCAAAAGCAGCAAGGAATGAACGCACGCTCGCTCGCTTCGATCCCGTCCTCTCATGGCTATTGCACGAACGTCGCTGGATTTCGATTTCGGGCTCTCCACGAGATCATTTGAACGATCCAATCTCCAGAGTCCCTAATCTTCGGGGGATATTTTTATCCTGTGGAATTTTTGTTCGCGATTTTGATTCGAGGTAAGAAAAGGTTTCGTTTCATGGTTTCATCTTCAGAAGTTGATCCAGGTTCTAGGGTTTCCTTCTGTGGTCTTTCTTGTGTTTTTCTTGCTTGCTGAAGGTGGTCGAGTTTGTTTATTGAATTTTTATGTTTGATTCATTCCTCTCCTAGGGTTTTTGTGGTGAAGTTTCCGGGGGCTGTTTTAGTTAGTGAAACTTCGATTCTTGTTTAATTTCTTGGGACTTTGGAGTAATGAAGTTAGATTTTTATGAAATCTCTGAATTTGGGTGGCAAATCAGTTCAAATTTTGTACTTGAACTTGGGAAATCTTGTGCGAAGTTGAGCATTTAGTTTCATGATTAGCCGGCAATGTAAATCAACTATGATGAAGACATTTAAGGAATTCGCTGTATCTCTTTCTATATTTTGTTTCTTATTCAAATTCATTATGGCGTTGAGACACTTCACTAATTAGGTGATTGGCTTCCCAATTTTGCCCGGTACTGCACGAACTAAGGGAGCTGAAAATTTGAGGAAATTTTCCACCCATTTCCTCGGTCTCAGTAATCAAAAGAAGGAGAATTACTGAGGAAGTAAGGTTAGAGTAACTCGATGTTGATGGAATAACATACTGGTTTCTATTTTGTTTTTGGATATTTGATCTTGCTCACCACCTTCCATTATTGCTAATGGTGGAAATTAGTTGTTTAGTATTTATACCAAAAATTCTCTGCGCTCTTATTTTTCCCAGATCGATATCAGCAGATTCTGCTAAAGTTTTGAGTGGGTTTTGATATTTGTGAAGCGGTTATATTGATAGTAATACATTAGGGGGTTAAACTATACCGGAACCAATTTACTCCTATCCAATTTTCTCTGGACTTGTGTAACTGAATTCCCATGATTGTGTATATATGTTAAGATTTGAGATTATGTTTTTTTTTCTTTGTTTCTGCCAATAGTTTGTCAGTGTAGCTTAGATGTTATGCCTTCTTGTCATGTTTAGGTTCTATCCTCAATATCTTTAATTTGTTTGTTTTGCAAGTAACGCTATATGCCTTTGCATGACAAAGAGTTAAGGTACTGTGGGACTAAGGTTCTAATACGATTTTTTATTTGCAGGTGCATTTTCAGTCCATTTTTTAAGAGCTGAGAAACTAGCATTTATGTGCTGCAGCTCTACAAGCTTGTCATGCTCCACTGTATATATAGTGTGTATAACAAAGCAGTGGACTTGCGCAAGCTGAGCAAATGTCAGCACCAGGGAAATTTGATTATTCTTCTACTGGGCCAGATAGGCCTTTATACAGATCCAACTTAGCTGCTCAGATGGAAAGATCGAGCAGCTTTCGTGAGACCATTGAACACGCTGCCCCATCTTCTCATCCAACCATGTTGAGGAGCACCTCGCCAATAACACAAACTGATGTAACGAATTTCTTCCAATGTTTGCGTTTTGATCCAAAGGTGGTTGCTGCAGATCACAAGTCCATTCGTCAAGGTGACTTTAAACGGCATGTGAATATTGCCCTTGGGATAGCAGATGAGTCTCCCAGTGGACCACTGAAAGGAAAGTTGATTCCATCTCCTATACCGGAAGAGATCAAAAGACTAAAGTCTGGTCTGCGTGAAAACAATGTGAAGGCCAGGTAGTTTAATTATCATAGGTTATTTGGTCATGGTTGAAATTGTGTTCTTGCTAATTGACTTTTTGTGGTTGCAGGGAACGTGTAAAAATTTTCACTGAAGCTTCTTCTGTATTTAACAAGTTTTTCCCAAGTGTGCCTACAAAGAAGAGGTCTCGACCAGAAGGTTTTTCTTGCGACCGGTCCGGTGATCGCTTGGTTTTAGGGTCAGGCTTAGGTAAAATGGGAATTCAGGGTCAGACTCTGGCTGGTGGGTTTGAGCTTGAGCAACAAAAGTCAGATGAACGACCTAAAAGTGGTGTACCAAACAAGCGCACACGCACTTCCATGGTAATTTCTGAGTTTTGTTTAGCAAGGCCTGCATTTTTGTATTTTCCTTCTATAGCTGCTCGAGCAAATATCTCGCTTCATACTTCAATAGTATAAAGTATAAACCTTTTATTCTGTGATTTATCATTTGCTACATCTACTGAACTAGTTTTTGGTGAAAACTTTGGTTTCTGGTCTTCCACCAAAGCTAGAAATTTTACTTTCTGATGCTGATATAGAAATTTGACTTCAATGTTCAAATTAAATGTTGCTATCAAAATTAATGTTTCTTAAACTTCCTGGAACTTTAGATATTGTACTTAACCATTGATATTGAACAATTTTATCATTGTAGATTTATGTAAGTGCCAAAATGTTCCTCCATCTATCCGAAAAAATGGTTGTTTGAAAATTGTTTGGCTCTATGTTGTAAATATTTTCATCTATTTATTTAAGTTTTGCCAGTTTGTTTTTGCTTCTCAAGAGTATTGATTTGTTCTTTTTTTTGGTTGATTCAGATGGATGTTCGAAGTAATGCTATTGTTAGGCAATCAGCTCATGTAGATAGGGATAAAGACGCAATGAGGGTAGCAAATCATAATGCAGTTCAGGGTGAAGATCGAACTTCATCAATTGGAATTGATGGTTGGGAAAAGTCGAAAATGAAGAAAAGGCGATCTGGTATAAAAACAGATGTTTCTACAAGCTTGGTGTCAAATAAAGCTGGTGATGGTTACCGAGACTCGAAGCAGGGGATACAGCAGAAAGTAGCTGGCGATTCACGTTCAAGATTGAATTGTGACTCAAATATCTTAAGGTATGGCTCATCTATTCAGATGATAAGCAAACTCACTATTGGGTTCAATACGTTAAACTGAATTTCAGAGGATGATGGCTTTTATCCTTATTGTTACTGTCATGTCCCTGCTTGCATATTTCGTAAAATTTCTTTTATTTCATTTCGTAGAGATCTGTCATTAAATTGGACAAGCGGTGATATAAATGAAGTTAATCTTTAGGTTTGAGAAATAAATGGTTGTTGTCTCATGCGAACTTTTTTTTCTTACAATGCTTTGGCTTTGAATTCTTTATCCATGTATTTTAACCTTTTTCCGGATGTTTTGTTTTTCTGTGTTTTATTGTTCCAAAAGATGATTCTTCTGCACCTCTCATCTGTATTTTGGAGATGCATATGAGAACAAACAGATTTTTTTAATTTATTTCTGCAATCTTTTGCTCCGTAGCCAATTCAGTGACCTTGGGCCACTGATTGCTTTAATCCATCTACTTGTTTGTCAAATGGATGATGGTTATGCTTTTGAAGCTCAGACTATGTTGGGATTTATTTTATCCTCGTCTGATTGACCATTATTTTCTTCTCCACTCTCCTTTGTTGTCCTGTCTGTGAAGGCGATTCTCTCTCCCCTTTGATTGTTATTCAATAGATTATATTCTCCTAGTCTGTTTGTTTGATGTAGGCAAGGAGCCGCTAATGGAGCTGCTGGATATGGAAGATCTGATAACCTCGCTCAGCAGGCAGGCTTAGCCGGACGGTCTTCTCTTTCCAGGGTTGATTCTGATCACAGTTCTTTGTACAATGAGAAGAGAGAACGGTCTATTGGTTCTGACAAGGAAAGGGTGAATCTGAGAGCTGTCAACAAGTAAGTGCTATAATCTTAAGCACGCTCTTTCAGTTTTACTGTCAATAGCATTCACACACAATGTGTACCTTGTTTCTGATCCCTTTTTATCTCTGGTTGCTCCACCCCCCGCCGGATGGTTTGCAGGTCAAATATTCACGAAGAATTCAATTCTTCAAGTCCAACTTCAAACGCTAGAGCAAATGCTTCAATTCGCGGGCCAAGATCGGGATCGGGGCTTCTGCCAAAACTTTCGCCTGTGGTCCATAACACTCCTCCAAGTGATTGGGATATTTCCAGTTGTACAAACAAGCCACCCACATTATCTGGGGTCACCAATCGCAAGCGGATGTCATCTAATCGGTCTTCATCACCACCTGTCACTCAGTGGGCTAGTCAAAGACCACAAAAGATATCCCGCATAGCAAGAAGAACGAATTTAGTCCCCATTGTTTCGAGCAATGACGAAGTTCCCTCCTCAGATAATATATCAGATATTGGCTGTAGTGAAACTGGGTTTGGATTCCATAAACGTTCACCTGCAGCTTCTCCTATGCAAATGAAACTGAAAGGTGAAAACAGCTTCTCACCAGCAGCTTTATCAGAAAGCGAAGAATCTGGCCCCCCTGAAATCAAGTCTAGAGACAAGGGTAAACAATCTGATGAGGTAGATGACAAAGCTGCGCACAATGTTCCAAAAATGTCCATTCCTATTTTACAATCAAGAAAAAATAACAAGGTTGTGGCCGGTGAAGAGCTCGGGGATGGTGTTAGGAGGCAAGGAAGAACAGGCCGTGGCTTTGCTTCTACAAGGTCTCTCACGCCAATGGGGATGGAGAAACTTGGCAACGTTGGAACTGCAAAACAACTTCGCAGTGCAAGACAAAGTCTTGATAAGAGTGAAAGGTACAGAATCATATTCTATACAAGTACTTCTTGTTTCTCTCTTTTTTGGTTTGATATCAACAATTTTTATGTTCATGGGTCTAGTCTCATGGTTATCTTCGTATATTTTGAGCAGCAAGGCAGGCCGTCCACCTACTAGGAAACTCTCTGACCGTAAGGCTTACAAACGTCAGAAGCATACAGCATCAAATGCAACACTAGATTTTCTTGGTAAACTTAGTTCAGTTTAATCAGGATTATTTTTGTTTGGCAAAATTCATACTTTGCCTTTATTTACATATTGGTTGAATTTCTTAGTTGGTTCAGATGATGGACATGAGGAGCTACTAGCTGTTGTCAATGCTGCTATAAATTCTGGTAAATCATTGTTCTCAATTCCCCTTTCCTGTGCTTATTTGCCAAACTTTATCTATGTATCAATTTATTTAATCCATGATGCAGCTAGGAACTTGCCCAATTCTTTCTGGAAGCAAATGGAGCGTTACTTTTGCTTTATATCTGATGCACACATCAATTTCTTGAAACAACAGGTGATGCATTTTATTCCAATTCGTACACACAGAGATTACAATTAGGATTATCTTCACACATTTGTTCCAATTGATTGATGTAAATCCTGACTGCTTGCTTATATAATTTTCATATTAGTTCCATTGGTGAATTTGTATCCACATCCGAGCACTTGGACATGGTAATCCAGTGGTTTAGGAAATTTTCTGCAAGGAACTCTTGGGTTCAGTTTTCCTACCCCTCTCCCATATAATTAGAAAGTATCTATTATACATTTAATTGATTTAATTGGGACATTTATCGATATTTTGGCCCCTCCCCATCTCTGTAAATTTGTGAATATTTATGTTATTGTATGGGTATGGATGCCTATAGTTAGAGTTGCAGTTAGACTTATCTTGAACTTAGAAATAGAGTAATATTAAGATTGGAATTCAGGTTTCTAGTTTGAATAAGATTAGCTAGGAATCTCCATATGTCAGTCATCAGATATTCGCTTAATTGGTTGCGAGTATTTTCTGAGAGAACACAAAAACCATAATCAGGTGTCAAGCGTCTGTTAAAATTTGTAATGTTATATAATTGCAAAACAATAGCCACATATTTGGGTTTTAGAAGTTGAAATCCATCAGGAATTGTTCTAATATTATCACTCTTTCAGGGAGAACTTTCCTCTGTCAGACCGATGCTGAGGACATCTTCAGTCTTTGATAGTTGTGAAGTGTATCCCCAGGAACTGACAAGCAGAATGGACTCTAAAGCTGCTCCTCTCTATCAGAGACTGCTATCAGCTTTAATTTCTGAGGACACTAGTAGCATAACTGAAGATTCAGAACTTGATGGATTTGGAAGCGTGAATGATCTTGATGTTGAGTCTGAATTCAGTGGTTTGAATCATTTGGAGTACAATGGATATAGGACCAATGAAGGACTGGAACATGAAGAGTCAGAAAATGACGTGTCTGTACTTCTGCACAGGGGGATCAACAACTCAGTTCACCATCCCAACGGCAGATTTTCTGACTATTCATCCATCAATTTCACAGACATCCAGTATGTTAATCTGGGGATAGACGAGAAGATTTATCTGGAGCTTCAGTCTATCGGAATTTCTCCGGAACCCATGGTATGTTCAGTCAGAGGTTGACTACTTAGAACAGTGTTGGTGATTTTTCTTTTTCGTTTTCTTTTTCCATTTGTTGGTGGATAAAATTGCTTCACTTTACTTTATGAAATTTGGTTCTTATGCCAAGGTTCTTTGTGGCTTGATGTTTTTTTGTGATGAGTTTGTTGCAGCCTAGCATTTCAAATGTGGATGATGAAGGAATTGTTGACGACATAAAGAAACTAGAGGATGCAATCTGCAAGGAGGTATATTTTCTCATTGAATTATGTTCTTAACCAAATGTAGCATCACCGCCCATGTGTGCATTTGTTACCTTTTTCCTTTTGACTTATGTACTTTAGAAGATTCTGTTTATTTTATATATAACCACCATGAAAGGATAAAAAAAATACTTTGTGGTTTTGTTGCACTTCTCGAGAATCAAGATAGTTAATTTTGTAATGTTTTCTGTTAAATTATCAGGGTTTGAAGAAGAAAGAGATGATGAATAGGCTACTAAAGCCTGCCCTCGAAATGAAAGAATGTCAAGAGAAGTATGAGTTTGTGTCCCTCTGCTTTTACCGCATGCCTAGCCAAATATGTACTATTCTCCCATGGTTTCAATGTAATATCTTGTTCCTATACATAGGGAGTTTCATCGGCTTGGTTACAAAAAACTCGTCGAAATGGCGTACGAAAAGAAAAAGGTAAACTAAATTTGGCCTGCAAAGAGTTCATTTTCAGTTTTCTTTCCTTGTCCTTGCTACTGTTTTGCACTTCTGCTCTCTTCTGAGTTTATGCATTGATTAATTTGAGTGGCTTTTACTTTACAGGCAAGTAGGCGTCATCACACCAGCAGCGGAAAGAGTTCCAGTAACAAAATATCCAAGCAAGCTGCATTGGCCTTCGTTAAAAGGACACTGGATAGATGCCATCAATTCGAAGAGTCCGGCAAGAGCTGCTTCAATGAGCCTGCTTTTAGGGATATGTTCATTGCCGGGTTGGCTCAAACCTCCGATACTGCAGCTGATAAGGAATACATGCCGTCAGCTTCAAGTATCATCTCTAAACCCTGTAAAAAAAGTAAACTTTGATTTAAATCTCACAATCACACTGTTAATTTTCTTAATGTTTCCCTTGACCCTTGCAGCTTCCATGGCTTTACAGCCAAGTTCTTCAGCGTTGCGAATTGGGCAAAACGGGGAGAATTATGTGATTTCTTCTGATATGTTGGTGTCCGCAAATGCTTTACTAGAACAAACCACGGGTAAAGACGACATGACATGGTCAAACAGGGTCAAAAAGAGAGAACTGTTACTCGATGATGTGGGTATAGGGGCATCTCTCACAAGTGGTAGTGCGAAAGGAAAGAGAAGTGAGAGGGACAGAGACGGGAAAGGACAGTCCTCTTCTCGAGGTGGAACTAATAAGATTGGTCGGCCATCATTGTCCGGTGCCAAGGGCGAGAGGAAATTGAAACCGAAACCGAAACAGAAAACAAGTCAGATATCGGAGCAACCCAAAGCATCATCATTATCATCCAGATCTGGTGAAGGTAACAGTGAGTATAACCTGGAGGCATTGGATGAGTCCGAGCCTCTTGACCTGTCACAGCTGCAAATACCGGACAACTTAGGAGGTCCAGACGATTTCGATGCGCAAGCAGGGGACCTAAGCTCGTGGTTGAACATCGACGATGATGCATTGCAAGATCATGATATGATGGGGCTTGAAATACCAATGGATGACCTTTCAGACTTGAACATGATGGTTTGAGGTTACTACTCTTTCTTTCTCTCCATCTTATATCTGTATAGTCACGTTTGTTATACTATTGACGAAGAAACGTGAGGAAAAGGAAAAAAAAAAGTTTTGCATCTCTCAAGGAATAACCAGTCACCAGGAATGGTTATTTGGCTGTTGGCTCCGGCAAATTAGGTCATATAGATTCTTTTCATCTTCTTCACCTTAGGGTTCTTTCTTATATAATTCGATTCTAGGGTGAACTTTTTTTTTCCGTTTTTATTTTCGGGTTTCCCTTGATGGGTGTTGGATTTGGCTCAGTTGGTAAGTTAGGTCGGTAGGTAAACTTCCGGCTGTAAAGAGCTTTTGCGGCAAAGAAAAAGAAAGGATGGCATATATATATATATATGAAATGGTGGGTCTTCTTCTTCTTCGAGCTTTGTAGCTTTCATGACCATTGTCTTTCCATTGTACATACGTTCTATTTTCCTAATAAAAAATCGCAGATTCTTCCTCCAATTCCCTCACTGCACGCTTTCGTTTTTAATACCCCTTTTGATGCATTGTTTTTAAATATAGATGTGGTTATATCTTGGACATGAATTACCGTGATGCATAATTGCTAGAAGTTTTTGGTATCCATTTTCCCTGTTAACAATATACAGGTGGTCCACGGGCTGGGCGGGTACCAAACCCGGAGGTCCCATGGGTATCTATCCTTGGAATTCGAGATCTTGCGCCGGTTAAAATTTGAGGCGCAGATTTTAGTATTGGTTTTCTCGGCCGATTATCCGTATCTACGGGTGAGGGTAACAGGGGAGAGAGATGATAAGGCCGAGCTGATAGATGGGGAGAGAGGCTCGAGGCGAACTTCGACTCATATCCTCTTCCCTTGCCTAACCTCTGGTCTCGACTCTTACCCTCTCGTCTCGGCTCTCATCTTCTTGTGCCTTGACCCTTAGTTGGCCCTCTCAACCCCTACTTCCTTGACTGGGTATCTAGGCCTCACCTTGTGGGTACTCGAGAGTCGAGTATCCGACCCTTACACAGACCAAACCCGAGGTATCTTGGTTGAGATACTCCTACACTTTTTGTATTAACTGATATTGGATCCGTCTTTTTACTCCTTTTGGCCACCTTGGCTTGCCTCGAACACGTCTCTCTGTCTCATTTCTCGTGTTGTCGTATATCGCCTCTTTCTTCTCTCCCTTTGCCTCTTCGTGCTCCTTGTTTCATATTTTCATTGGTTGAATAATCTATGGATATCCGAAATATTTGGAACATTTTGCGGATATACAAAATTCAGGAATTCGAATGGCCGACTTGGCTCAACAGTAAAACCATTTACCGTGGGGTCTGAGGTTGCAGCCTGCGGGTCTGAATCCATCTCTCTACATAAAATGTTGGGGTAAGCTAATCTAGTATATTCCCTTCCTCAGCACCCCAATCAGATGGAGATACGAAATGGGTTGGTCTTTTTACAAAATTCGGGAACTCGGGCGATACGAGTACGATGATAGATTTCGAACCCTAAAATTCGAGAGAGTGGTTTAGGGTCCGCCAATATCTAAAATCACAGCTAACCAACAGGTCGGGTTCAAGAATTTCCATCTTGGTCGGGCATCAACTCTTTTCACAGTATTTGTTGACCGATTTGTCTCGAACGGAGTATTGGGTTTTAATATCTGCTTCGAACTTGTAATGCTTTGTAATATAATTAGTATAAACCTTGAATGTGGTAAAACTTTTACCAATTGGCATTAGAATTCGAATCTAAGTTACTATAAAATGTTAACTAAAATTTGGTCACCAAAGTGATAAGAATATTTTGATATTTCAAAACAAGAGAGAATTTTCTATTTTTTTTTTTTTGCCTTCATCATTGATTAAAGACATACTTGCTTAAATATAACGGAAAAAAAAATAAACCCTAACCAAACTACCATTTAACCATAGTTACATTATAATAATTCTAATAGAATGAAACTTTGACAAGTATATTGGTGTCATCTTTTTTCATGCTTATCATTCGCAAAAAAAAAAAAAAAATGATCCCAATAATAAGTTACTCAACATAATGACGATATTTACCAAAAAAACATAATGACGATATTAGTCGTATATAATGACCAAAATAGAAAAAGAATTAAAAATATTCTATTTGTTTTTTACAAATGATTTAGGTCGAATCTGAATCAAATAATAAATAGAAAAAATTAATTTAAATGGATAAAATTAATTCGGACTTACATAAAAAGAAAGTGGATGTACATAAAATTTAAATTAGTTCGGATGTACATTGAAATTGAATATTGAGATAATAATAAATTAAAAATGTAGATCAAATTCAAAATAAATAAAAAACGAAGGAAATAAATTTATGATTATTGTGAATCTGTGAAATAACGTGTATATATATATATATATTTTTGTTTTGGGTACCATTTAGAAAATATAAATGGCTAGAAGCATATAAAAAGCCCACGCGCAGCCCAAAATAATGGAAAGCCCATTTGTATTGAACGACCACCAGTCGCGTAAAAAGAGAGTAAAGCTCACGCGCTCAAAATCGCTGGGCTATAACCTTTGGAAATCTGGACTTTTCCATCACTTTGGGCTTTTTGAAACGAAACTGCGCGTGGGCTTTTTATATGCTAAAATAAAGTCAAACTTTTAATTTATGTTTTTGACCCAAAGCCTATTCTGTTTTGTTTGACTAAACACTAAAGCCCAGTTTGATTTTGTTGACAATCACGGGTGGTAATTCTCCCTCTTTTTTGTTTAAATAATAAATTAAAACTTTATATTATTCCGGTTATTTTTTTTAATGAAAATTACTAATAGTAATTATTATCAAAAAATTCAATTAGGTAAAAAATTAATCGATAAAAATATTAGAGATACATGTTCTGAATATGTATATTTTTTTAAATAATAAAAAAGACATTTAATTAAATATTTTTTTCAGAAACAAAATTATAAAATATATAATTTATAAAATTTTTAAAAATATCATTTGATGGAACAGAAAACTTATTTCCAATTATATATATATAAATATATATATTTCTTAATAATGTTATAAAACCATTTCAACCAAATAACAAAAAATATATTATTATTAAATTAATATTATTGTATAAAGTAAAACATTAGATGATAAAATAATAAAAATTTAAATAATATAACACAGAATTTTAAAATATAGATTAGATTGTATTCTATACTTATAATATAGATTGCAAAGAGTTTAATTTGTATTTTTATAAAGGAAGCTCCTTACAAAGCATCTTTATAGAGGAGTTGGGAGAAGAATTCCACCACGAGTGTAGTGTAGTGTATACAACACTTACTTGGCAAAAATATTTTGCAAGAGATTACTATTATATGAACTTATGACCTCTAGATTATAACGATATCACTTTAACAGGTGCCAAGATTTGTTTTAATTTCTAATATATATTATTCATTTAAAATGTGTTAGTGGAAAATATTTAAAGTTAGTCTAACAGTTTAAAAATGAAAAAATCTCAAATAAATAAATATTCAATTTTATAAAATATGCTAAATAAATATCTAAAATTTTAATTTGATCTAATTGATAACTCAAATGTTAAAAAAATTCAACATAAAAATATAACTGGTGAAATCGATAACAATTTATAATCTCAATTTTGACGATAATATATAAATTAAATATTAATTCAAACATAAAAAATCAAATCGACTTATAAATTACTATCGATTTAGAATATCTATTTGGAACATTTTAATATTTGATATATCAATTTAAAATATTTTGTAAAGTTAGATATACTTAGGGGTGGCTATTTCGGTTATTAACCGAATAACCGAACCGAACCGAACCGAATAAAAATGGTTCGGTTCGATTCGATTATTTGCTTAATAACCGAACGGTTGAGGAAGTTGAATAACCGTTCGAGTTCGGTTCGGTAATAACCGAATAACCGCGGTTAACCGAACAATTATTAGGATTTTTGTAATATTTTAATTTTTACCTTATTATTATTAGTGTTATTTTTTTGTAGTTCATTTGTATTTTATGTGTTTCACCTGATAAACCATAAAATTTAATATTTTTAACTTTTAATCTAATTATTGAAGGTTTTGTAGATTTTTTTGTAACTTTATTGGAGGATTAATTATTTTATGGATTTATTTGGATATATATTTTGAAGTTTGTATAGGATTAATATTCTTTTTTTAAAAAAAAATATATCATAACCGAACCGAATAATTCGAAAAATTTCACCGTTTGGTTATAATTTTATCATGCAAAAACTGAACCGAACCGAATCGAAACCGAACCAAAACCCAAACCAAAACCCGAAATAACCAAACCCGTAATAACCGAACCGAAAACCGAACCAAAACCCGAAATGGCCACCCCTAGATATACTTACATAAAATTTTTCCTTTAAAAAATGATATAAACAAACTAAATTTGTTTGAAAATTGACATATTTAAACGTAACGTAATAAAGTAAAAAAAATTAAAATTACTTTTCAATTTTTTTAGGTTGCGTTATTGTATGGATTTCTAAGTTAAAATTTTCTAATCAAAATTTTAATTAAAATTAAATAATATTAAAGATAAATTTTAAATAAAATTTAGCTAAATAGTTAAAGAGAACAAATATGGCGTTAAAATTATTAACAACAAACAATTATGAAAAATAATAAAATTTTAAATAATAGACATAAATATTAATAAAATATAAAATAAAAATAAGAGATAAATGAGTAGAATAAAAAAAAAAGTAATCGAAAATTTAAAAGATAAAAGATAATTTTATCCGAGAAAATAAGAAATTGAAAAGTAGCATCACAATAAGTGGGTTCCAATCCAATGATCCCACAATGCAAACCGAGCGTTACGATAATATTTACCTTCCGAAACACACTCACTCTGATGTTCCCAGCACCTCTAATCATCTCAAGGTTACACAGACAAACACAGCACAAATAATTTATTTTTTTAAAAAAAAAACAAGCTTTTAGGCTAAAGAGTAATATTGTTATTGTTATTATCAGGAATCATGGACTCTGGGAAGTTACTATACTGAGAACGTACCGGTCAAATTCTCAAGCGTCGCGAGCGGCGACCCTACCTCCGTGAAGTACGACGCCAGGTTCACTTCCGTGCTGTTGTCGTTGTATTTGTTCACAAAAGGATGTTCCTGCAAAATTATGAAATCCGCCATATGATTATACATGTAGAACAGAACATCACCTTGTTGAATGTGTAAAAGAGATGTCAAAGGCAAACCATTAGTTCCTTGGCCGAGCTTCTGTCGCTCGGGTCTTTCTGTAAACTGGAAGAACAGAATCTCTAAGTCAGAAAAAAATACCGAAATCCCAGAATCTAGAGAGCACAGGGGTTGGTATCATGTGGTAACGTTACCATGAAGAGATGAATGAACAGAGCTCCGGAGAGAATTTGTCTGAAGGAACAGCGGGTGGTGGTTGGTCAACAATGGCTTCCATCAGTTCAAAGACATTGGTCCATGTCTCCTGTTGTCCCGGTGGTGAATATGGGAACTTCCCCGTTGCGCATTCAAGCACCACTAATCCCATGCTCCATATATCGCTTTTATTTCCGTATTTGCTTCCAACTATTCTCTCTGGCTGCCCAAAAAAAACAACAGATGCATGCATGTCATGATTAGCCAAATCATGGTTCTGAATGAGTTTGATTGATGCCACCTTATGCAAATCCTGGAAACCTTATTCCGCCTCCTCCTCTATACATGTTTCCATGCAAATTCTAAAAACGGAAAGAATGGCGTATTTCCACACCGGAAGCATAAAATGGATTGTAGTGACGGGGTAGCAGATTTCTGTTGTGTATTATCATTAAAAAATAAAGATACTCACAGACATATAGTTGTAAGTCCCCACGAATGTGTTTGCCAGCCCTGCTGTGTTTGTCATAACTGTACTCACGCCGAAATCAGTAATCTTGACTTCTCCTCTGTGATTTATCAACAGGTTGGAAGGTTTCAAGTCGCGATGAATAATGTGCCTCTCATGATGAAGATACAACAAACCCTGAAGCACCTGCAAAAAACAGGGAGATCAGATACACAATGTTTGTTAAAAATCTCCGGCTCCATGCTGGATCTGATTCTTCTGCTTCTTACTTGCTTACAGATTGCAGAAAGATAGCTCTCAGGAATTGTTTTGACCGTTTTGAGAAAGTCTGCCAGAGATCCACCATCCATGTACTCCAATATGATCGAAATGGCTCCATTATTGTAAAACGATTCATACGAGGTCACGAGATATGGACATTGAGCTGATTGATTAATTTTTAGCTCCTGTGCAATTGCCTTGCGTATTGCCTCATCAATATTCAGTTGAATAACCTAATCAGACTCATGCAAAAAAGATAACAAATAGTCACAAGCTGCCACATGAAACACCAAGTGGACAGAAATAAAAATGGGAATAAAAGAGAGAAGGTTTACAACCCTGAGGGTAGAGAACACACATGAACCTCAGTAAACCCAAATATTCAAAATCAAACAGAAAAATAGAATGATCGAACCCGGAACTCGTACGCACTACAACAAACCTAGATGAATATAGGCAACGAACCCAGATTTCAGAATTTCAAGATCCATGTATCTTTTAAGGAATCTCAACCTTAAATGTATCAAGTTCTGTAGGTAAACTAACAGTCTAAGATCAACAAAAGCATGCTTGTCAGGTAATATTCCATAAAAAAAAAGCCGATGAGTCTATCCTGATATCATACCAGAGACATTTGAAGTTCCTAAGCGAACTACCTCGCACAATCAGATCGTAATACATATTTTATAGATCTTTAAAACAGTACCTTCAAGGCGAAAAACTGGCCAGTCCATTTGTGCTGCACCAACTGCACAACACCACTGCTTCCCTTTCCGATGACTTTGACCGTTTCCAAATCCAATAAGCTCAACTGGTTATCCGTTGGCTTAATAGGAGGCCGCTGAATCACAGCAATTACGCACGAATTACATACGATAATCACAGAATGCTTGCAGCAGTGCCAGCAGAGCAATTCAATTCCCGAATTTCCTACGACTACACTATGATCTCAGTTATTCTAGTTCTCATCCAATCCAGAACCGCATCAAAGTTTCCGTTTAACCTAAAATTAGCCTTTTCAACCAAGCACAGATTTCTAATCTTGCTGAATTCAGAACAAAAGATCAAACGAAAGAGAAAGCAAAACCTACAGCTTCCTGTTCCGATTGAGAGACGATCCGAACTCCGTCTTTGTTAACACGCAGATCGCCATCTTTAAATGTACCGCTCTGCGTCCTATGAACAACAAATACCAGCGAACATAAACCCTAATTTCACAAACCAAACCAGAGACATTGCAAAAAAAAACCGTCACCATCTCACACACAAACACACACCCCGATCGATCGATACAGAGAGAGAGAGAGAGAGAGAGAGAGAGAGAGAGAAGAGAGAGAGAGAAGAGACAGGAATTTGTTGATGGATTGTTCGCCGGAAACCGGGATCGAGAGCTTGAGGCTGCTGCTAAACCCTCCCTTCTTCATCGTCTCTTCTTCTTCTTCTTCTTCTTCTCTTTCCTCTAATCATCTCAAGGTTACACAGACAAACACAGCACAAATAATTTATTTTTTTAAAAAAAAAACAAGCTTTTAGGCTAAAGAGTAATATTGTTATTGTTATTATCAGGAATCATGGACTCTGGGAAGTTACTATACTGAGAACGTACCGGTCAAATTCTCAAGCGTCGCGAGCGGCGACCCTACCTCCGTGAAGTACGACGCCAGGTTCACTTCCGTGCTGTTGTCGTTGTATTTGTTCACAAAAGGATGTTCCTGCAAAATTATGAAATCCGCCATATGATTATACATGTAGAACAGAACATCACCTTGTTGAATGTGTAAAAGAGATGTCAAAGGCAAACCATTAGTTCCTTGGCCGAGCTTCTGTCGCTCGGGTCTTTCTGTAAACTGGAAGAACAGAATCTCTAAGTCAGAAAAAAATACCGAAATCCCAGAATCTAGAGAGCACAGGGGTTGGTATCATGTGGTAACGTTACCATGAAGAGATGAATGAACAGAGCTCCGGAGAGAATTTGTCTGAAGGAACAGCGGGTGGTGGTTGGTCAACAATGGCTTCCATCAGTTCAAAGACATTGGTCCATGTCTTGTATACACGAATACATACAGCTACAAGAACGAGTGAGTGAATAGTCAATACCAATAATTACAAGGAAAGAACAAAAAAGGAGCGATGATACAATAAATAACCAGTCAAAGGAAATGAGCACATGGACAAGACGTTGACCATCATTTACCATTTCCGTAATTTCTCCGTCTTTTCTCTTCCGAGGCCGGTTTACCGGTTTAAGTAAACCGACCCAACTTTTTTTTATCAAATGGGTTTATTTGATCTTGTATGGCCAATCAGGTAGTAGAAATAGAAAACCGCGGTCCATATAAAATTCACGTTTCAAAAACGGCGTTTGCGTTTCAAATCGGCATGGAAAATGTATTGATTGTACCGCCCTTGAGTCACGTTCAACACGCTATTGTACCGTGGCCGGTCTGCAGATCGCAAACGCGAAATTACCCGATTGTTCGTGTTAGTTGGTTGGTGTCACTTGTCATGGTTGCCTAGATTTTGAGTAATTGGATGGCCATGCCATTCTAGATTTTGAATTACAATTAATTCGGTTGTATTCGAATTCGATTTTTTTTATTCCGATTTATTCGGTTTTGTATTAAAATTAATACAATCCAATTTGGATCTATTTTGGTTCGGATTCAACTGGTTTCAATTTTTATTGATAAAAATCATTATTTTAAAAAATCATTTTTTCATTGATTACCTATTCGGCTGGATTCAAATCCCTTTTTTCTTTTAAATTTACACAAATCATAACCATTTATATTTTATATCAAATTCGGTTCGATGACAGGTTCGATCCAATTATGTAATTATTAACCAAATTTACCATCGCATCAGCACGAACTCAGGACTCAAACTGTAAAACTAGATTGCTCCCATAGACAAATACCCTTTTGAGAAAATACAATATAGTTCACGAACAGAAATGATAATGGATCAAAAGAATCAAAACTACTCATTCAAAAGGTTGTCCAGAGATCTGACAGTTCAAAATGGTGGGAAATGAACTGAACACATATGATAATTACGTAACGAAGTATCACAACAATATCATGAGCTCGGAGAAAAACTAAAGCAAATGGAGCTAGGGGAATGAATTATACGTACAAGTTTAAGGGTTGAAGTGATTAACTTCTTCCACTTGATTTTCTTTTCATCATCTTCCTGTTTGGCTTGCTTTGATTCATTCTTTCACTCTTGCTCTTGTTCTTCTTCTTCTTCCCTGGCCTGAATCACTTCTCCATTGTCCGTTTCATCTAAAATCTGAAGCTTTCTTCTCTCACCGTTCATCGTGGCAAGTAAATCTTCTTTCTTTCGTCCTGATTCACCATTGAAAGCATTTCCAGTTGGATCTTTCTTATCTCCTCCGGAAGTCTGTTCTGATTGAGGTTGTCACATAAGCTACAACATCACAAAACCATATATATATATATATATGTATAAATTCAAAGTTTCTCATATCAAATCCTCACCATAAGGCAACAAGCTTCAACAAGGGACTTTGTGAAAAAACAACAACTCAGTTCACAAAAGTATTAACTTTTATTAGCACATACCAACACCCATTTCAGTAGCAATAATGGCAAATGCAATAACAGTTCCAGCTATAACCATAATCTTCAATTTTTACACCTGAAGAGTAAGCCACGTTTTATCCTAAACAGTTGAAACTTACTAAAAGAAGGAAATAGCAGAGGAAGTGAAAGATGGCAATGCCTACAAAACCATGGAGGACGGTCAGGTAAGCAGACATTAGTATCGAAATCAGGCTGTTGTTTCGATTTTGCCGGTGCGCCATTCGATGGCTTCGACTGCCCTTTCGGGCCATATTTCTCCTTCACAAAACAAATCCCATAACATCAGCCTCTTCATTTCCAAAGATGCACACTCACAGAAACGTTCTTCCTACGATCAAACACAGCTGATACTAAGCTACATCCATTTCAGATTAATACCAAACTTTGTACAGCATATCAATATGAGAAACCATAGATACAGCCTCGGAGATGCATTGGTTGTGTCCTTGAACGCTATGTTGCCCGAAAATTTCACCACAGTCGTCTATGCAAGACAACTGTTGACCCATTGAAGCTAAACAGAAAAATTAACGGATGAAATATGAAAACGCACCAGTTTCCATGGAAACTGTACAGCAAGAAGAGAATTTTTCTGGAATTATTGGCGAACCCTGGTGGCACTGTAGATCCTGAAGTGATTCGGCAGCTTTGGCTTCTTCACTGGAACCAAACCATCGTTCCTTGTAGGGATTCTCGATGCGAATATGGAAAACCCTGAAGAATAAACCCTAGCAATCTCTGCAGCTTCGATGGAGGTGTACAAAGCGTTAATGGAGAAGAAAGGGCTTAGAAGCTTCCAGAGTTTTAAAATCATGTCGTTTAAAATTTTGATAAACGGCACGGAGTTATGCTCTCTAACAATAGAATGTCACGCTTTTCTATTTTCACTGCGAATCTTTTGAATTCAGGGTACTAGCAGTCTCGCTCTCTCATTTGCAAACTACATTTGAGAAGATGAAACTTGCAGGTCTGAAATCGATCGAGAACGCTCATGAGGAGTCGTTTGGGCGGCGACATGGATTCCGGCGACGGAAGCTCGACCGGCGTTACAATTGTCCGGATCTCTGGAAATAAAATTGCTAACTAATACGATACCAAAGTTGGATGGATTCAAACATATCTTTCTTTGGATGTCAGTTTTCTGTAAGGAGATGAAGATATTTTCATGGCTCGATCGATCTTTAAACGCATCTGTTGGGCTGAATTTGATTTACCCCAATAGATGTGGATATTTCGTTCTCTCCAGATCTCGTAAACAACAATCTGGATCAGGTGCTTCCTGATGATTTTCCCCGGTTTTGGAGTCGGTGCAACTATCTGACTTATCCACGGCACGCACTCGTAAACATTCAGCGAGGATTCCAGCCAATTTTCCCTGCAAAGAATGACCAAATTGCAGCACTATAATCACACCATAGTCACACCAGAAGAACAAGTGATTATGAGATTCAGCTTCCTTGCAGCAAATAATACATCTATTCGGCACCTGAATTCCCAACAAGCAAGATGATCAGTCGTCGGAAGTCTCCTATGAAACACCTACCAGATAGTGAAGGAGTGTCACGGGATGGCTCCGCTGAACCATGCTAAAGTGTGCCATGGGACACTAAACAGTGTCAACGCCATCAATCCCTATACACACACCCACCTGCCAATTTCGATCACGTATATATGTACACAAACCCAACCCACATGCCAATTTGCACCAACTTTTTTTATATATATATATAAGTGAATATCTTGGATCAAAATTGAGACAGTCCATATGAATAACTTTCCCCTTACTTAAAAGATTCGAATTCGAAATAGAAAAAATGTTAAAATATCTTGTTTCACCGATTAAACTTTGGATCAATTGGAAAATAGACAAAACCCATGTGGTGGTGGGGTTATCCATTGAAAATTAAAGGAATTTACCAATAGAGTCCACAAAGCATTTTCAAGGTTACTCTTTGCAATTCGCATATATATATATATATATCTCCAAGACTAATTATCCCAAAAAAAATTAATATGGAACGAGAATTACAAGAAAAAGCATATATCTCAAACGTGGAATCCAATCATCTAATCTACAGAAAAATGCAGTATTCAATCAAGGTATGAACTCCAGTGAGAAAGAACTAAACTATAAATTGAGAAGGAGATTGGGGGCATATCTTCCAACTTCCAAGGGCTCTAAACAGGAGGTATGTTTGAAAAGGAGAAACTTTTTGTATCCTTTGTAAGCGTAATAAGCAATCCGTGTATAGTAAACCCCGGGATAAACAGAATACATCCCAATACCACAAAGAAAATCCATGAATTCAACATCAATCAAACGATGAGCTATCTATCACCAAAGGTCATATGACCTAAAAAGAAAGTAGTCTTGTTCTGCATGTTAGAACCCCCAATATATTCTTTGAATGTTCAGTTGATCAGAACAATGAGAAAGAAGTGATTCTTACAATTGAAATGATCATCTTTGCTATGCCGAATAATGTTGACACAGAGTTCAGTTCGTTACAGTATAATTCGGTTGGAGAGGTGTAAAGTGCATCAATGATCTATCCATCCGAGTTTCTAGTAGAAGACAAGATCAGAGTAACTCATTCAAAGTAACTTGAAGAGGTATTTCAAGCCAAGGTTATTTTCAAACACTTATTGGTGGAAAATTCAATCAAAATATGAGATTGGTTGAAGAAATTTCTTCACTTTGCAGAAAAAAATCCTACCCTTTTGACCATTCTGAGAAGAAATGAAGCATAAAGTTCCCATCTACGACCATATAAAGGAAATCCAGATGATCACAAACAGAAAGACAATCTCAGACAGAAACAGAGTCCACAAGATATTGCCTAGATCCCCTCATGTCTTAGGAAAATTCCTGAAGTACCTTCACATGTTGCCAAATTTACCAAAAGCAGGAGCAACTAAATCAATCAAATCCCGAGCTAATACCCATGAATCTAGCTTAACTCGAGCATCTTCCCTCCAAATCATGGAATAGGTTTTCAGTAAACTTAGACATAATCAGAGGAACTCAAGCATGATCGACAATCCCTCAAAGGTTAAAATTAGCAAAAGAATCCACACCGTGGCCTCGATCACCGCCTACTCCGTTGTACACCATGAAGAAGGATTACGAACACGAGGAGAGCGACATCGAGAGAGATCTCCTTCACCGGAGGTCGGTTATTGATGGTGTACGAAGTCCCGGTCATGATGTCCTCGTCCGAAATCGAGAACGCATGGTTCACGTATGCCGTAGCTAGGACCGTAATAATCTCACCGGAAGATGATCGGACTGATCTAGAAGAAGAAACCGAGAACAACCTCGTATAAGGTTTTCGTCGAGTAAAGTTGAAGATCAGATTCAGAGCTTGAAGATGAAAACACGAATACAGGGAATGCTTGTCCCTTTTTTCTCATGAATTCAAACTAACGGCCGAGTCATGCCGGATATGCAATTTACGAGGAAACTGCGTGACGTTTTGCCTTCCGCTTTTCTCATTGAACGGCACGATGTGGAGTCTCCTTGGGCACATTTTTTTTATTTTTACTCCTAGGTGATATCGGAATCCAGGAATTTCGTATGCGTCCCACGGATAAGTAATACTAAGACCCAAACAAGCCAACTCTGAGACTCTTCTTCCTAGTACAGTCGTTGGTGAGGAAAGAGATCCACAGAACTGACACACGACTGAGACGACAGATCCAACGCAGGAGCCGAATAAAATGGCGCCGAAACCCGATTCCCAAACCCTATCCACCGGCTCCGCTTCGTCGGACTCATCGGCTCAGTCGTCGATTGATCCGATCTTCCACCTCCTCCGGATCCTCCCGTTCTCCTTTCTCCGGCCGCCGCGTCTCCGCCTCAAGCTCCCTTCCTTCACGCTCCCGTCTCCGATGACGGTCTATTCACTGATCCTCCTCACGTACTTCATGGTCATC
This sequence comes from Tarenaya hassleriana, assembly GCF_000463585.1. Classification (NCBI taxonomy): domain Eukaryota; kingdom Viridiplantae; phylum Streptophyta; class Magnoliopsida; order Brassicales; family Cleomaceae; genus Tarenaya; species Tarenaya hassleriana. The sequence continues at coordinate 2,582,569 of NW_010965451.1, forward strand.
TCCGGCTTCGTCTACGACGTGATCGTCGAGCCTCCGGGCATCGGGTCGATTCAGGATCCAGTGACGGGGTCCGTACGACCCGTCGTGTTCATGTCGGGTCGGGTCAATGGGCAGTACATCATCGAGGGTCTGTCTTCGGGATTCATGTTCGTGCTCGGTGGGATCGGGATCGTGATGCTGGATCTGGCGCTTGACAAGAACCGAGCCAAGAGCGTCAAGGTATCTTATGCAACGGCTGGGATCTCATCTGTTGTACTCGCTTATGTCATGAGTATGCTCTTCATTCGCATTAAGATTCCCGCTTATCTCTATTAGGTTTAGATCACTGCAGTGTGTAATGGGTTGTCGAGTTTTAGATGGATGAATGGGAAAGTTATGTCTTTTTGGTGTTTCTAGGCTATCGAACTTGGTTCTCCAGCTGCATGCTGAGTTTCATCTATTATTCCAATACACATTCTTAGCATTTCCTGACAGATGTGAACCAGATTCTGAATTTTCCTGTTTGCTTAGCGTTTGGTAATGGAAATTTCAGCTGAGTGTTGGGTCTCTTGTCGATGATGTTAAGAAGGTCGCATCTTCTTTGATTTTTTTGAGGTCTGTATACGATTACTCTACTGTCTCAGGGAGAATGCATTCCCTGTTCAAGCCTGAGCTGAATTTAATGTTGTGTATTTCTTCGTAGCAATAATAGAAGGGGGGAGGGGGAAACAACGAGCTAATGTTTTTTGCTGGGTTCCAGCCAAATTTCATTTGCTCTAGTCCAAACTTGAGAGAACCGTGATCCTTTGAAGTGATGCTTGAATTCAGGCTGAGGAACTAAAAGATAGGAAATCGGGTTCCTTTGATTGTTGTCTTTATGCCACTGATGGGAAAGGGCCTTTAGATCATCAAATGTGTGTAGATCGAGGAGGGGAATGAAGATAGGAAATCGAGTTCCTTTGACTGTTGTGAATTGTCCTGAATCATGCATGATCTTACTTACTTTCCTCCGGTTATAAATATGAGTCTGTCAATAGTGTCTAAAAGATTTTGATAGTGTTGGGGATGAATTTTCTTAAAGGTAAAGCACTTTATTCATCAACTTAATCTAGACAGTGTGTGTGGGCAGATATGAAGAATGAAAATTAACAAGCATCCTGAAATCTGAAATCATGCGTATTACACCCTTTGATACAATGTATGATGCCTTGAAGGCAATTTGTGACACATTGAATTGTTTCGAACCAAATGCTTTACAAATATGCACTGCTTGCTGGAATATGGGATTTCTCTCTTTCTCTGCATTGTATGGTTATCTGCTGAAATAGGTCTTCGGGGAAAAGAGACGTCGTGGGGAGAACATTCCACCGTACCGAGGGGAAGCAAGGCCATCGATCGTACGGTACTCTGGCATGATGAATCCGTCCCTCTCCTCCCTCGCCCACTTCTTTGATCGCGCGTTGAATGTTCCATACTTCACCAATTTACCGAACCCCCACGATTTCTTCTTGGTGGGACTCCTCTGCCCAGTGCCATTCATCTTCTGAGTCAGGTACTCCCTCACAGCTTGCAAGCTCTGTTCCACGACCTCCATGGGCGGGGACACGAGCGGGTTGCCCTCGACTCTTAGCTTCCTTAGCCGCCTCATACAGGCGATGGAATCGGGTAAAGCCGCGATCTTGTTGTAACTGACATCGAGTTCTACGAGGTTCATGAGGAGGCCGATGGAGGAAGGGAGAGCGGTCAAGTGCTGGAAGTTCTGGCTGACGTTGAGGGTCTCGAGGTTGATTAGGTTCTCGAGATCATCCGGGAGGAACATGAGGCAGTTGAGACGGGCATCGAGGGTACGGAGGGAGGTGAGGTGAGTGACGGAGTATGGAAGGCTGATGAGCTTGTTCGAGTTGACAGACAGCTTCTTCAGGTTGGTTAGCTCGAAACCCATTGTGTCTGGTAACTTGATGAGTTTGTTGAAGTTAGCATTCAGCTCTTCAAGCGATCTGAAAAACACAGGAAGAAGATGAAGTTAGTTTAGTTTTTAGTCTTGACGTGATGATGATAGGATGGGAATGTTGTCGTGGGGTGAACCTGCAATATTCGATAGTTTTGGGGAGGGAAATGAGAAAATTGCCAGAGATGTTGAGGAACTTGAGCTTGGAGAGACAGCCAATGGAGTTGGGAAGTGATTTGAGCTGGTTCGAGCGAACATCCAATGCCATCAAATTCAGAAGTCTTGCTGTTAATGACTCCGGTATGCTCTGCTTCATCAAATGAAATTCAACCAACGATCCGTTATTACCTGATTTCTCGGTGGGGATTCCAAATCAGAACTGATCCCCATTTATTTAATTATATATATGTATATATCATATTTAATTATTTCAGATGTTTTCCTAATCTATATATACGCACATATATAAGTAGTACGATATATGATATATGACACATATCTGTTTCTCAAGCCTGGTGGTATACAGGGATGAAACAAATAGAAGGTATTAATTTGATTTTATTGGATATATATATATATATATGTGTGTGTGTGTATATGTATACACACACAATATATTGTCTCATCAAGGCAAGACAATTAGCATTGCCACCAAATATTCCATCTGCAAGAACATATATGGATGCAAAAAAAGCTACATATAAATTGTGCAAATATATATACATATATATATATATATATGTGAAACATACGAACCTGGAGATGGTTGTTGGAGAGATCAAGCTTGCAAATGTGGGCCAAATTGAGAGAAGGATTGGGGAGAGATAGCAATGCCATTCCACTCAAATTCACAACCTCCAACATCTCTTCCTCCAAATTGGATGTCATGGATGATGATGATGGCGATGATGTTCTCCTCTCTTGATGATGTTTATGGTGATCCACCCTCATCGTCATCGTGTGCTCCTTTTGTCCATGTTGCTTCTCGCATTGGTGTTGATAACTCTCCTCGCATATCATCTTTCCTTCCAAGCCCTATGAATGTATGTCTGTATATGTATATGTATATATGTGCGTGTATATATACTTGAGAATTGTTGAAGAAAGGAAAATGGTGAACAAAATGAGGAAGAAGAACGAAAATTAAAAGGAATTTTACAAATATCTTTTTTTGCTTATATGGTCACGCGCATATGTGTATATGTGCATGCACATAATATATTTAGAGATATGTACGGACAAGAATATTTGGTGAATTAAATATTTGAATTTTTTTTGTTTTTTTTTTTAAATTAAGTAAAACATTGAAGGCCCCGGAAAAGGAAGTGTGGACGAGAGGGTGACCAAGCTCCTCGGCCTCTGATTAAACTCAACCACCGCAAATCACTCCCTCCTTATTATTTAATTCATTAATTTATTTTTTATTAAAAATATCTATTTTCTTTTCCCTTTTTTTTCCCACATTTTGACTTTTAATTTATTTTTTACATATGTTTAAAAAAATCATAAACTTTTAGCTCGTTATTTTGGGGGGAAAATAAGTATACGAAATGAAAATAACATTCCAACTAAAAGGCATATAAACATATATATATATATATATAAGTATACGAAATGAAAATAACATTCCAACTAAAAGGCATATAAACATATATATATATATATATAAGTATACGAAATGAAAATAACATTCCAACTAAAAGGCATATAAACATATATATATATATATATAAGTATACGAAATGAAAATAACATTCCAACTAAAAGGCATATAAACATATATATATATATATATAAGTATACGAAATGAAAATAACATTCCAACTAAAAGGCATATAAACATATATATATATATATATAAGTATACGAAATGAAAATAACATTCCAACTAAAAGGCATATAAACATATATATATATATATATAAGTATACGAAATGAAAATAACATTCCAACTAAAAGGCATATAAACATATATATATATATATATAAGTATACGAAATGAAAATAACATTCCAACTAAAAGGCATATAAACATATATATATATATATATAAGTATACGAAATGAAAATAACATTCCAACTAAAAGGCATATAAACATATATATATATATATATAAGTATACGAAATGAAAATAACATTCCAACTAAAAGGCATATAAACATATATATATATATATATAAGTATACGAAATGAAAATAACATTCCAACTAAAAGGCATATAAACATATATATATATATATATAAGTATACGAAATGAAAATAACATTCCAACTAAAAGGCATATAAACATATATATATATATATATAAGTATACGAAATGAAAATAACATTCCAACTAAAAGGCATATAAACATATATATATATATATATAAGTATACGAAATGAAAATAACATTCCAACTAAAAGGCATATAAACATATATATATATATATATAAGTATACGAAATGAAAATAACATTCCAACTAAAAGGCATATAAACATATATATATATATATATAAGTATACGTCAAATAGTCAAGTGTGCCTACCAAATCAAATCCGTTTGCGATGGAACCTACTGTGGCCAGTTATATCATAGTTTGACCGTACCTATCTTGATTCTCTCTTTCTTTTTTAACCTAACTCTTTCTCTCTCTAAAAGATGCCTATCGTATCACGTGTATGCATGAATGTATAGATATATATTTTGATGAATAAGGAAAAATATTTTTTTTTTCATCTGTTTTGCTGTTAGTATATTCAATTAGAAGCCATTTCTATTATCTATTAATAATCGGCAGACCATTCCGGGCTTTCTTACTGGTTCGGTCTGAATATATTTCAATTCTATTGTTTCGATTATAAAAAAAATTATAACCATTCGTTTATATATTAAATTTGGTTCGGTTCGGATTTATTTTTTATTGATAAAAATATTTATTTAAAAAATTGAAATATATTGTATCACAAATTTTGGGATATCGAAATATATTGGCTCGGTTATATTTCTCTGCACTTTCGATTCAGTCTAATTTCTGATTTATCTTTATTCATTAATTAGTTTCTTATAACAACTTGCACATTCACTTTTTCCGTACACTCTTGTCTTGCAAGTCGATAACGGAAAATAAATAAAAAGTTCCTCTTCATTTCGAAAAAACAAAAGATCTAGAAAACGTACGAGCGATAGAATTTAGAAAAACAGAGCAACTCAGGACGATAATGGCCGCGATAACGACGATGCTTCCGACGGCGGAGATTCCGGAGATTTTCACTCCGGTGTTGAGAGTTACCGGAAAATTCTGCGACTCTGGTGGTGAGATATTCTCTTCTGGCTCTAGATTTCGCCGGAGAAGATCTCTCCGTTCGATCCTGAGCTGTAGACGAGACACAAGCTCTTCGAGAAGAATCGCCGCCGTTTCTGAGGTGCGTAAGCTAATCGATGAGTTCGATCCCGAAATTCCGGTCGAGTGGTCTGCAACTCCGCCGAGTTCGTGGTACACTGATCCGGATTTCCACCGTCTAGAGCTCGATCGGGTCTTCTATGGAGGATGGCAAGCCGTTGGTACGTTCGTTCCCTGATCTTTTGATCCACTCAAAGTTTTCTTGTCGCGATTTATCTTTGATAAATTGTTTATTTTGGTGTAGTTTTTCGATGTATAAGTTATCATCTCTCGTTGGCAGTTAAGAGAACGCTTAAGAAGAACGATTTAGGATTTTGCATATATTTCAGAGAACCTGTTAGGAATCAGCATATTCGTGTTCTTTGTCTTGAACAGATCATTTGTTCATAGTTAGAGGTAGGCATAAATTTTCTCTATTACATTTCCGGATATTTCAAAATGATTGGAGATGATGTTTGAAAAAGTTGATTGCTTCGGAAGGCTTCTTACTCTGTTATAGCTTGTTGATCGTCAGGATTTTCCGAGCAGATAAAGGAACCTCATCACTTTTTCACAGGGAGGTATACTTTTGGATTGATTGTTTCTTTGTATGGATGAGCTGATTATGGTTGCAGTTACAGTGAAGCTTTTTCTGTCATTCGCAATGTGTTTCGCAGTTACTCTTTCCTGTGATTGAAATGTGTACACTGTTTCTTGGTATCTTCAATGTTTGTAAAAGCTGAGAGTATGAGACGCATGTTGCAGGCTCGGGGATGTAGAATATTTGGTATGTCGAGACGATAACGGAAAGGTTCATGCTTTCCACAATGTATGCTCCCATCATGCCTCCATTCTGGCATCTGGGAGTGGGAAAAAGTCGTGTTTCGTATGCCCTTACCATGTAAACACTATGCTGGAACTATTCTTAATCTTGACCCGACTGATTATGAGAAAGCACATGCAATTTCGGGAAATATTCGGTCGAGCAGTCTCATTATACTTTCTCTTTCTTCGTATCCTCGTTCTTTGGCAGGGATGGACGTACGGATTGAGCGGATCACTTGTCAAGGCAACTAGAATGACCGGGATAGAGAATTTTTATTCACAAGTATGGAGGGTCATGTTATACATGAAATCTATCTATTACTTGACATTTTTTCCCTGTTGAAGGGATAGTCTGAATCTTGGATTAACCATGAGAACAGGAGATGGGGCTTAAACCTATAAGTGTAGCTGTCTGGGGGCCCTTTGTTCTCCTTAATATGAACCAAAATACATCGAATTGGGAAGAATTTAGGAATGATGATGCAGTGGCGAAAGACTGGCTCGGTAGCTCTGCGAATATATTGAGCCAAGGTGGTGTGGATGATTCACTGAGTTACATCTGCAGACGCGAATACACCATTGATTGCAACTGGAAGGTGCAATTCCTTGGTCATAATATTCTCTATATTGTAAAGGCTGAAAATATGGTTATAGAGAAAACACGGTCCAAAAGGTTCATAAAAGACCACTCACTCATCACCTTTTATGCAGGTGTTCTGTGATAACTACTTAGACGGCGGATATCACGTACCTTATGCACATAAAGGGTTGGCATCCGGCCTCGATCTCAACTCCTATTCCACAACGGTATTTAATTTTTGATGCGGTTACAACCATGGTTTTAGTTTATAGCTCCTGATGATATGTAGCTGTATGATATAAACCAGATGCTCGAAAGGGTTAGTATCCAAGAATGTGGAGGAGGTTCCAAGGCTGGAGAAGATGGTTATGATAGGCTCGGATCAAAAGCTCTATACGCTTTCATCTACCCAAATTTCATGATCAATAGGTGATCTAATCTAATCTTCGATTTTTTAATGTTTTTCACAACTCTTAAAGGATGAGTAATTTTTTAGGTATGGACCTTGGATGGACACAAATCTTGTGATACCACTAGGGCCAAGGAAATGCAAAGTAGTCTTCGACTATTTTCTTGAACCTTTCCTAAAGGTAATCAATCAAACCCTGTATTTCCACAAGAATGATCCGAATTCTTTACGCCGCTTGTTATTGATTCAGGAAGATGAGTCTTTCATCGAGAGAAGCCTGGAAGAGAGCGAAAGGGTTCAGGTAATTGAACGATATCCTCCACTAGGGATAGACATTTCGGTCTTTGGTTCAAGTTCAGCTCTTTCGGTTTAGAAAATCTATATCCATTTGGAGTTTATATTATATTCGGTTTGATTCGACTTTGGTTTTTAACGGTAAAACATTTTATTGGCGGGAGATGGGTCATTCATATCCATTGATTGGAACTGTGTGTGAGTGAACAGATGGAAGATATAGTGCTGTGTGAGAATGTTCAAAGGGGTTTAGAATCACCGGCTTATGTGAAAGGAAGGTATGCTCCGGTTGAAGAGGCGATGCATCACTTCCATTGTCTTCTCCATCACAACCTCAGTCACTCGTAGTTGTTCCATTTATCCACGATAGGTGCGAAAGTGATCAAGAGACGAGACAGGAAAGACTTCTGTTCACGTCGCTAGCAGTTAGCTTCTCTCTGTTACCATCGTCGGTTCGCACCCGATCATTCTTCTCATATCGTTCACTATCCATACCTGTGTTTATTTATGGGAATCACAGAAAAATGACGGTTCCCATCAGAGAAACACCAGCATGGACCGTGGGTGAGACGAGAAGGATGAATGGATACACACCGAAGATGATCACAAAGAAGAAATTGACCGCGATCGATGAGAACAGAGCCTTTCCCTGCTTCATTACAACCTCAGTCACTCGTAGATTTCATAAAAGGTGTGTACGTACGGAATTTGCATATACAAACATACAAATGCAACCATAAGAAACCCCAAAATTTGAATCTCTCAGACTTTTGTGTTAATAAAATAAGTTTTGTAGTTGAAACTTGAAAACGTGGGGATTGTATATCTTTGAACTTTGAACCCTTAATAGTGACAGAACAAACCAAAGAAGAGCTCTATATATATAATATTTGCTTCAGTCTTGATGCATATTTAGGAAAATAAAAACTCCATCATTTTTGGACATCTGGAGACATATAATATAAGCTTCCTCTGAAATCTAACATTTAACCTGAAACGAATAAAGAAGTCAACTTAGGAAACATCTTTCGGACATATTTGGAAGCATTATTAAAAAGGGTGTATTTATTATTATTATTATTATTATTAATAGATTACCTGGTGAATTTCTTCTCCATCGGCTTATCCAAGCTTTAATAATTTCTCCGACGGGAGTTTTGGGGACAGGGATGCATTTCCCTATCAAAGCCAACGGCCAACTGATCCACACACACACACACACATCAAACATTAAAAAAAAAACAGAATCCCTTTTGTCAGTTTTAGTATGATGAATCATCATCTTCTTGCAAACGGATTATGACACTATTAAGTGTTTCAACAAGAGAGATGAAGTTCATGTTTCTCTTGTTTTATTCAAATCATTTTTTTATGATATAATATATATATAAATATATATATATGAGAGAGAGGTAACCAACCTGATGAATCCTATGCCTATCGAGACAAGCCACATCTTCCAGTTCAGCTTAGTTGTCGATGCGAACGTGCCCAAGAACTCGACGATGACCACCTATTTTATATAGTTCCGAACAAGAGAATTGGACGAGCTTAGTTCTAGAAAGCCTGAGTCGCACCCCAAGTGCAAAAGTATGTCGAAACAGGCGAAGGCATTCTCCAAGACACGAGACGCATTTTTAAATTAAAATAAGAAATAGATAAACGAAACATTAAAATCTATAAAATGAGTCTTCTCTCACCTGCAGCACAGCCGTGATGAAGATGATGCCCACAAAGAGGCGGTTTTTGAGAACTCCTACGAAAATGTTCATTTCATCTGGCTTCCGCGAGTTGAATTCGTTGAATATCTGCGGTTCAAACAATAAATTTCGCTCTGTACTCAAATCTATACGCCTAGAAGAATGTTCATTGGACAAAAATGGTTTAAAAAAAACATCTTACTTGGCAGAGGACAAAGGCATTGAAGATTACTGTATTCTTCACTTTTACAGGATCACGATAATCCTCCAGACGAAGAATACTTACGCCCCGGAAATTGAGGACTAACAAAATGGTCACTTGGTACATCGCCTGAGGTTGCCATACAATTGGATTTATCTAGTAATTTTGGTTCTTTTCAGTTTAATACGAATCTTAACAGATGGCGACTTACTTGTACAAACAAGTTCCTCCACATGATATTCGTTATGAGAGGTTCCCTGGAAAATAAAACAAAATCGTTACAACCAACATTCCAAAAAAAAAAAAAGAGAAGACTAGGAGCTTGTGATGAGTACCTTCTGCCAACAGGGGGCCTTTGCATTAAGTGGTCAGTTGGTGGCTCGGTGGCTAAAGCCAGAGCCCCAAGAGTGTCCATAATAAGATTCACCCAAAGCAGCTACAGAGGGAGAAAACCGTTTTCTCATCGACAAGATTCGGAAATATTTATTTGAGAATTTTGTCGCATTTGAAAGAGATGAAACGTGTTTGGCTATGAGAAAAATATCAAACCTGCACTGCGGTTAGTGGAACATGGCCCGAGGACATTGCAGCCACAACGTTAATGACAAGTGCAGCAACATTAACCGTGAGCTGAAATTGGATGAACTTTTGGATATTGGCATATACGGACCGACCCCACCGGACGACCTACAAAAACAGACAAATGCAAAGTGGATAGGATACCCAAATAAAGATCATTCATTAATGATAAATGTCTAAAAGACCAACATCTACAGAAAATCGGTGAGTCTTAGGTTGTGCAAAAGAAGAGAACCAGCAGAAACTTATTCTTCCAGCAGTTCTGGTCAGCTGTTTTACAAGGATACTTACCTTTACAACTGATTCAAAGTTATCATCCAGGATGATAATATCTGAATTTTCCTTTGCTACTTCAGTCCCTTGAATACCCATAGAAAGACCAATGTCGGCCTGAAAGAAATAACCATCCTCGATATCATTAGTCTTAGGTTACATATGGCGACATTTTTATATAACTTGGATTAGGGCAGCCCGGTGCACAAAGCGTCCCCGTGAGCGGGGGTCGGGGGAAGGGTCCCACCATTAGGGTGTATTGTAGGCAAACCTTACGTTGCAGAAATATCTGCAAGAGGCTGCTTCCAGGACTCGAACCCGTGACCTCTAGATCACAACGGCAACACCTTAACCGGTGCGCCAAGGCTCCCCTTCATGTAACTTGGATTAAAAAAATAAAAATTATCATGAACCTCATGCAATGCAGGAGCATCATTGGTTCCATCACCAGTCACAGCCACAACATGCCCCCTCTTCTTCAGTGCTTGCACAAGCAAAAGTTTGTCGTTCGGTGATGACCTACCCATGACCTTCAAATTCAACAACCATGTTAGACACCATGAAACATCCACCATATGATGTCACATGTGATGTGAAGTTCCGAAACTAAATCCAAAGATCTTACCGAAATCCTTTCAGCAATCCTCTCTCTTTCCTCTTCTGAAAAGCAACGAAATGTTTTTCCCTCGATCAGATTAGGCTCACTAGCATCTGAATCTGAAGCTAATATCCCGCATTCTAAAGCGATGGCTTTGGCAGTTTGAATGTTATCGCCGGTAACCATGCGAACCTGAGGTCAATTTGGAAAATAAGAGACCATAGGCCGCCCTTGCAGAACCCGAGGTGGTCCAGAGGATATACACAAAGTATGAGCAGAAAATCTCAAGGGGAGAAGAAAATGAATATATGAGAACCTTGACCCCAGCCTGTTGACAAAGCAGAACTGAATCTTTGACACCAGGTCGACATGGATCCTGCAATGTATTCCAGGTGACAAAGCTTGAATCAATTTATCTCAAATATCTTATGGCCTTCGGAAGGAAGGGAAACTAGAAATATGGTTGACTCTTACCTTTATACCAACGATAGCCAACAAGACAAGGTCATCTTCTGGTAAAACCCATTTAGAAAGCTGCTCTTCATCAGTTGGAACCTTATCGGTTTCATATGGTCTGTAAGCAATTGCAACGCACCGTAGACTCCTTTTAGCCATGTCATCGATAGCATTTCTCAATTCTTCCATCTGAAACACCAAAAATTGCTTCAGCATAAGGCATAGTCGCACTTACACCAACATATTAGGCATTGTTTTGAGGTGCAGCATAAGGAAAATACTAAGAAGAAACAAATAGATTATTCTAAATGAATTTAGATTTCATAGCAAGGGATCAATTCAAATACGGCAATAGAACACAATTTATGACACACGATTTTTCCTAATGCTCATCGCCAATGAAATCACGAAACAAAGAAAAGCCGGTGTTGCCAACCTTATCTTCGCACATATCTACCAAACTCTCACCCTCATCCATATAACGTGAGCATGAGCCCAGAACGATTTCAGCAGCACCTTTCCAATAAATTTGGACCTTGGCATCTGACTGAAATGGAGTAAAAGCACAAAGTAAAGTGCATGACCAAATGCATAATGAGGACAAAAAAAAGGTCAAAACAAAGTATTAAGACAAAAAAGGTCTACAACTATAACGCTGGAACAGCCATAACATGTGCATTTCTCATCCCAAGTGGAAAACATCAACCAATTGTTTCCACAAGATATTTACAGAAGGGACAAAATGGAAACACATTACCGATTTCACAGCAACACCTCCACGTTTCTTCTCCGAGTTAAATGGGAAAAATTGAATAGCAGAGGAGTCTGATCTTATAGCATCAAAATTCATGCCCAACTGCAAAAGGGAAAAACCATTAACAAGTTTAGATCTCATGGTTACAAAATTTAGAATCAGAAAATGAAGCTAGAAAAGAAACCTTGATCGCCCAATTAAGAATTGCTCGTTCTGTTGGAGATCCAGAAACCTCTGTCTCACCATGCTGTGATCAGTAAACATCCATTTCAGCTCAAGTAAAATACCCATAAAATGGACAACCGCCAAAACGAATTATTTAATCTTACATCAGATTGAAACACACTGCCACTTGTATTATGAGCAATTCCTTCAACAAGTAAAGAAGTAAATGTAGGTGGCAGCTTTGCGTGGCTGTCTGGAGGATCCATTTTCTGGAAACCGGTATAAGCCTCGACAACTGTCATCTGTACACAGGTTAAGTTTTAGGGAATTTGCATGACAGCAATACAATTGGACAACAACAATAAATAGCAACAGTATATCATGTCAAAACCCTGACTAAGTGCTCGCCAGCAGGGAATACAAAAACTGCAATGTCAATTTACTTTGGAGGAAGGATGAGAACCAGACTAACCTCATTTAATGTCAAAGTTCCGGTCTTGTCACTGCAAATTGTTGTTGCAGACCCCATAGTCTCACAGGCAGAAAGCCTGCGTACCTGAATTCCAACTTGGATTTAAGATGCAAACATACATGTATATGAAGTATTTGTATACATATACGTACACACTCATGCATTCAAGTTCAAAAGAAATTATACTCATCCATACCAAAGCTTTGTCTGCCATCATCTTTCTCATGGAATATGCAAGGCTGCCAATATGGAGGAGACCAGATCAGTAAAGATGATAAGAAACGTGTGATTGAACACGTGTCTCATTATTAGTATGTAGGCGACCCGGGTCCTTTAAGGCATCCTGAACTGGTCAGACAAATAAGTTTGTTCCAGAGAATTTTATACTGACACCATCAAGTCTACTATGGGCAGCCAGAACCAGAAAAATGATTTCACGGCAAAGTCACACTAAAATCTTTTTCAAAGGTAAAGCGTATGGGAAGTGAAAGTAGGTAGTTTCAGATTCTGAAGAAAATACTATCATTTGAATAACCTCATTGAAGACAGCAGACTTACGTCAAGGTAACAGCCAAAGGAAGTCCTTCAGGCACTGCCACTACCACAATTGTAACCTACAGAATTCAAGAATTTGAGTTGAATGACCAGATGTCTGCAGAATGCTCTGGTTACAAAATTAGTTAGGCTGATCGAATCAAATAAACTTACCGCAACTGTGATAATTTTAACCATATCATTTACAACATGATCAAATTTTGTCTTTCCTTTGATAAACTGTGGAGTTTTATCAGCATTCTCTGTGTGACCAGTAAAGTATCTGCAAACAACCAGTACTTGTCCATAAGCAATAATATTTGCCCTAAACAGTACTTAGATGTTAGAGGAAAATCCAAACCCACCGAACGACAAGGACGAATAGTACAACCCCAGCAACCGTGAGCCCCACAACCCCGATAAATGTTGCAACACCATTCAGGCGTACCTGAGGAAAAAAAGTAGGAATTGATTATAAAATATTGGGCAGAGAAAAGATACAAATATGAAACGCATAAACTCACCTGCAATGGTGTTTCTCCTCCATTATCTTCTGAGATACTAGCCATTAACAAGCCCCATTCAGTGTTGATCCCCACACCAGTAACCTGAGCAGGAAAAGTTTTCTACAATGTTAGTTGTTATACGACTGCTCAAAATTGTCTTAGTAAGGCTAAGAACTTCCATTTAGAATTCAAAAGTGAGCAAATATGAACTCTCTTGCTCCTTGTGTAATTTCTGATTGGATAGCAGGAGCATAAGTATTGACAAGAAAGTCGAGTATTAGAAGAAGTGTATAACAGTACAAGGCAAAAATAGACAGACAAAAATGGGTTAAGTTGACATGACACACATCAGCAGCCTCTTCATCACCCACTACCAAAGACATTACTCTGAAACGTTCAGCTGAAACTGGTATGAGCATGATACCTTGTTGCCATAAACTAGCAATTCATGAATATACAACCCTTGTTGGAAATTTAAACTCCTACAAGCATCCTTCCCACCAGAGGAATGAACTCCACAAAACCTAGTTTTTTGCAGTTCTAACTACCCCACCACGACTAATTTTGTTTGCCCGAACCTCTACTCAAAACAAAGGAAACTATTCCTCCCCAATTTCTCTGGAAAAAACTACAGCTCCAAGATTATTAAGCCACTCCTTTGCACTAAAAGGGAAAAGTAAGTTTCCACTGGATCTTACCAGCATTGTTCCATTGCCATCCGCCACTTTACATCCAGACATTAGGAATGGATCCTTAGATGGATTTTTTTGAACCTGCCACGAAACAGATTACTAAGACACGTGAAATACAAAGACAACATTACTGAAAATGCAAGGACAAAGGGTAAGGTATACAATTTTGCTCTCCCCAGTCATGCTGGACTCATCAATAGCAAGTGAATGTCCCGAAATTAGAACTCCATCAGCAGGTACCTGAATTGTTTTGCAGCTTAAACATAAGATGTAAAATCTAGATTGAAACCGAGAAAACAGCAAATAATGCATTCAGTAACTCTTGATCCACTTGCCTGATCACCAATATTGAGGGGTATAACATCGCCTACCACAATGTCATATATTGAAACTTCAATTCTTCTTCCACCTCGGGTAACCTGGGGACATAAGCACAACACACCTTCAAATATGAAACCAAAGGAAACAATAGCATTTATGACCTCTAAAGTATGATTGTTCAAGAGTCCACCTCCAGACGTATGTTTCTTTTCTCCTCATTTAAATTCAGGAATTGAAGAGATTGCCTGAAGTCACTGGTAGCTGCCGAGGGAAAAGATATACAATTTAGCCAACTAGGAACAAAAGCTGGAAAGGAGAGTCAAACAACTCCAGTTTGGGCAAACTTATACCTGTCACAACAATGACAAGGAGGACAGCAAAAGCGATGCTTATACCATCGTACCATCCTTTTTTGATACCCTACAAGTAAAGTCGCAGTAAAAGAGGCACCAAAATCAACACAAATAGAAGAAAATTACAATCTGACAAAGCATATATTAAAAGTCAAAGGTGACTACCAAAGCATAGGAAAAGCATATATTAAACCCTTCCGGCCTCATATATTAAAAGTTTAAGGTGACTACCAAAGCATAGGAAAAGAAACTTAACATTGTGCTATCAAGCCATTCAGGTATAACCGTATAATCAAGGCACGAGACCATGAGATAAGCTTACAACAAATTCTTCATTAGAGTAACGAGAACAGTAATTCTGCAAACTCATTATTTCGTAAGTATTGCCCAGTTGTTCTAAAGTTCTCACATATAAGCCTGCATAATCTTAGTAAAACTCAAAGATTTAGAGGAACAAAAATTCAACTTCTCAAAAATGCATTCAGCTAAACACAGTGAACCAATTCCTACAAATGCATACCTCAGTCTTTATCCCCAGTCCTAAAGAAGCAAGTGCAGCCACGATCAGTATGACTAAAGTAAGATCCTGAGAAGCTTCCCAGACAAACCTCTGTCCAGCATAAGCCAAAAAAAGAATTAAGTTGTCAAATAACTAGAAGCATTTCATATATCGGAGAAGAAAACCCTCGAAATGAAAGTTGCTACAGAGAAAAGAGAAAAAGCAGTAATACCCAGAAGCTCCTCCCTTTCTTCCGGGGATAAGTATTTGAACCAAAAGCACTTTTCCGTTTCGTTATGTCATCATCATCCCCTTGAATACCCTTCTCCATGTTAGTTTTCAACAGGTCTGATAACCCTCTGACCTAATATTGGGAGAAAAAACAACATATATGAATAAACTTTATAGTCAAGGATAAAGAAATAAGCGACATTGAGAACAGTAATAGATCAGGAAAAGACATGCCCCTCCAATTTCTTGGAGAGCTTCAATATTATGATCCCTTGATATCGACAGAATCTGCTCCAGTCCAATTCCAAAATCACCACCACTAGGGGTAGAGGGTGAACTTGGTAATCCTTGAAAAAGAAAAAGAACCCAGTCAACAACACAAATCAATCCCCAAAATGTGTGCAAACATTTCATTCCATGAAACAGATAGAACCCAGTCCACCCGTGAATAAGCAAATTCCAGTACCAACAATATCTCCAACAAAAATGGAAACAGGTTTTCAAGAATTCAGATGATGCCACCCCGGAGAATAAGTCAACATCCGTTCTGTTTATGCTGCAACTACAATGATAAACTAGACTCAACAACCAGAAGCAAACAGAAAAATGACTTAGAACAACTTAAGTTCCGATATAGGGAAGATCGTTCACATTTGAAAATTTAGCTTGAACCAGTGAAACAAATATCCTCCCAACTCCTGGCAGTGCTTATGACTGCAACATTATTCATATTCCCGGACAAAATAATAAAAGCCACATACTACAAAAAAGCATTGAACAGCAAACTCTGCCCAATTTACAAATGTAAATGCAACATTGCTAGAGGACAAATATAATCTTCCAAATTTGGAATGTGCAAAAGAAATCTAAGGAAAAGGGTAAGAACTGAAAGGAAATACCATTAACTCGGCTTGCTGCAGCTTTAAAAAGGTGTGCAGCCTAACAAGGCGAACAACATTCATTAGAGAAATCAGAGCTACACTAAATTTTCTATCAAACCAGTAGCAAATAAAGTTTGTATACTCGTATTGCTTGGGCATGGGCTCTAATCTTCCTTAGCATCTGCTTCTTGTCTTCTTCCCTTTTCAAGTCCAAGGTGTACCGGAATCTACGGGAAGCATTAAGTACAAGTGCGGCTTGCTACAAAGAAAATAAGCAAGATCCTAGGAAAGTCAACATAAGAAGTCAAACCATACACTACGAGAACATCAAAAGCAAATTCTAACACGCTGAGCATGCCCTGAGTTCTCGTCCATTTGACTACTTCAAATGAACTAGCGCTAGATATCAAAGCCATGTTCAAAGCCATAATTTGA
This sequence comes from Tarenaya hassleriana, assembly GCF_000463585.1. Lineage (NCBI taxonomy): Eukaryota > Viridiplantae > Streptophyta > Magnoliopsida > Brassicales > Cleomaceae > Tarenaya > Tarenaya hassleriana. Next base: position 2,599,619 of record NW_010965451.1, read on the forward strand.
ATCAAGGCAATACATACATACATACATACATACATATATAATACACATTCTTGAAAATCAGTGATTCAGTATGCATATCAAGTTCCTTCGAATCGAAAACCAGAAAGAATATGAAATAAATTCCAGTGCTATATCTAGCAAAGGCATGTAGATGCAAACACAGAACGTCATAATTAATGAATTAATGAGCATAAGATATTTGTACAGGGCAACAGGAAACATTACCCTCCATCGGCGGAGACGCTCTACAGGTGCATTCTTAGTGCTTGTAATATCGAAGGGATCATTTTCGTAGTCGGCGGAGCTGCTGACTCCAGCCTCCAAGTCTTTGTCTTTCCCTCGCGGAGAGTTACTGAAAAGGCCACTCATGGCTGTCGCAGGAGAGATGGCACCAGAAAAGGAAACACTGTTGATTCAGACACCCTTCTCAAGCCAAATGCGAGATAGAAACACCAAAATTAGAAACATCCAGCCTCGG
>NW_010965451.1:2600227-2622015 GCF_000463585.1 Tarenaya hassleriana
GCATTCCTGTTTCTTGCTCAATAACTGAATATAACACTCAGTAACTAAGAAATCTTACTCCAAATTAAGAATTCGCAAGCAAATCAAGTAACGGAAATTCCGAAATTCAAACCGAGAAAGCACTTCTCACTTCCAAAACCCTAATCTCAACAAATAACCCCAGAGCCCTCGCACATTTGGGCTTTCACTGTTACAACAACCACTCCTTAACAACAACTCAGCAAATCCTTTCACCATATCCATACAATCTCCGGCATCGGAAAACGCGTTCCACAAATCTAGCACTACAATCGCGGAAAATAGACATGTTGCTGGGGAAAAAAATTCCCCGGCAGTTCGATCGAAGATCGGTTCAGTAGCAAAACTTGCTTATCTGGAAGCCAGCTGGTTGGGCAGCATCGTAATTCGAGCCAACAGGAGGAGGAACACCAAAAGGAATAAACAAACACAAAAAAGCAAAAGAAAAATCTAAAATCTACGATTACACCCAAAAAAAAAGCACGAAACGTACTCCATAGTCCACTGTTGATTATGTAAAAGAGCAAAAAAAATCCACCTCAATTATCAGAAGGAAATTTCGTGTGCTGCTTCGTCTTCCTCCTCTCAAAGCCTCTCGTAGTCGTTTTTCTTCCTATCTCCAGATTTTCTGTCACTTTCTCGAGAGAAAAAGCAGCTCGGCTTAGGAAGTTTCCTAGAAAGTTGCTTCGCCCTTTTCCAGGAAATTATTTTTTTCAAATTTTTTTCCAACGAGGGATGAGATATTATTTCACTTTTAGTTTATATATATATATATATATATATATATATATATATGCACATGAACACGCGTTCGCACAAGTCGATAAAATTTATAAACGAATTAATTACCGAATCCCATGTTATTAAGTAACATATTTAATAAATAATTATACAAATTTTCGAATCTAAACCATTCTATTCTAATTAATTTCTAATATTAATTTAAATAATTGGAATATTAGGATCGTCTTGTAATCGACTGCGAATATTTTCACTTTCAAAATTGATGCACGAAATATTGAATGGGATTTTTTTTTCCATATTACAAATATAGCAAATGTGAGTTATTTGACTAAAAAAATCCCATATATTATGTTGAATTATAAAAACAATGTTTCCGAAATCGATTCATATGGTTCAACTAATTAATATCGTTCTTATTGTTATATTTATATTTTAAAAAAATCTTGTTTTGGTTTGAATAAAGAAATCGAAATTTGTTTGTAACTTTTATTTTTGGATTTTTCTATTTTTTATTTTTTATTTTCGGGGAAGCATTAGTTCTTATCACTTGCGTGTAAAACGGGAAAGCTATCGCCTCCGCTTGTGAACGTGATTAACGCTTCTCACCGTCGCCGGAGCCGATCCGTATGAATATTTGACAAAATTTTATCTATTTTTAATTAATTTTCTTTTAATTAAAATTTCTATTTTATTTTATTTATTTTGTAACTTAAAGGTCAATAAGTGACGATAAAGATAACAAATATTCGTCGGCTTTAGCAATAACTAGTTGATTTCGTCCAATCTTTTTTTTTTTTTTTGAATTGTCAGACAAATATACGCATCCGACATATATGCGATACCAATATTCTTAATCTCTTTTTTTTTTCCTCTGTTTATTTTTGGCACTCGATCGCGACATTTTGTTCTGTGTAAAATAAAATTTAATCACACATATATATTTATTTATTTTTACAATTTTCTAATTTACGACGGGTCATACGTTTTTTTAATGTTTTCCGGGTGACGAGTATTTATGATTAATTAACTTTTTGATATACGCTTTTATATGAGAACTTTGCAGTAAAGATTTTATATAATTTATTTATTTGTACAACGGGGTGTACCCGGATCTATTTGTATTTGCATAAAAGTCTTCACAATACAAATTTACTGTTTTATGACATGCATGCATGCCCTTGTCATATTATGTGTATATATTCCCATTCATTTTACAAAAACAAAAATAAATTATTTATAAAATTTTAAATAAAATTGTTAAATGGTTCCATAATAAAATTAAATTTATCACATGGTAAAATTAAGTTTACCCCCAATTATAATTTTTCCTGGGTCTGAGAAAGAATGGTAATTAAGTGGAATATCGTATATGCGGCAATGCATATATAGCAGAAGTACGTGAAAACACATGGACGATTGTCTATATATAACAATTACAGTCGTAAAAATAAATAATTAATAAACAAGACTATAAGAATGTGATAGTTTGTTACAAAGTAGATAAATATAACGCTTTCGTTGATGGTTAGTTATATAGTAGATGATATCATCGAAAAATACAAAAAAAAAATATCTATTAAAATATTAAAGTTTTTATTTTTATTTTTAATTAAAAATCGGTGCATCATTACATATCCCGTGATCATGTCGATTTTTAGAAATCAAAATAAAATAGGCTTAGTTTTTTTTTTAAAAGGAAAAATTATAACCAACAAATATTAAAAGAGCGAGTGGGTGGCTCAATGTTAAGTGGGTTCCATCCAAATTCGAACTTCACCTGGTCAAATCACGTATTATTAAAAAACAAATATTAAAAGACAAAGAGTATATAATAATAATAATATACATCAAACCCTAAAGCCATTGCAAAGAAGGGTTAATAAGTTGAAATCAAACGTCGGCACCGTCGAATCACGCGCATGTCTTTGTATCAAAAAACGGCGTGGACGGTGCTTTTAACCTTATATTAATAGTAAATAGAAACAATATTGTATTTGAAAATATTAGGTATTTGTGAAAAAAAAATAAAGAAAGAAAATATATGTGTTTATTAACATATCAAGATAGTTCATGAAATTATTGAGTTTATTCTAGAAAAATATAAAAAAATTTCAAAAAAAAAAATTTTAATAGTTATATATTTTTTTAAATTTTCCTTTAAAAAAAAAACTATATTTTAACGTCATTATAAGATAGAAATTTAGAAATATTATTTTTATAAAAGTTTTTTTTATAACAAAGTTATATAGAAAAAATTTATATATTTACTTTGAAAAAAAGATTATATATTTATATAATTCTCCGATGCCATATAATTTAAGATTGAAAATATTTAATTGGTACGGACGACCTTAATAACAGGAAGGCATAACAAAATAAGGACTTCAAAATTCGAGTTTAATCATTCCATGGATGTGAAAGAACACATGACACATGTCTCGGAACTAAACATGTGCAATCATGTCTTCGTTACCTTACAGTTTTGGTGCCGACATCGGATCGGTCGATCAAAATTAAATACCCACGAAATGTATTATGTAAAATATTTCCATTTAATAAAAATACAATGTGTATAATATAACCATTTCATTATTTATCCGCATATGCACCATGGCCATTAATTATTTCTACATGTTTATACGCTAGATATATTAGACTTTTATCTTCTATGTACATATGCATGCATGTATATATGTATATTGATGGATACATATGTAATTAAGGAGGTATGTGTCTGTGTCCTATATAAAATTTTAAAATAGTCACTTCTTGGAAAATCTTTATTTTAACCATAATTTGTTTCGGACTATATTTTTCATTTTTTCTAATATTAGAATTCCAAAAATTAGATGAATCTATATATTTTAGAAATCGATAAAAAAAAACTGAATTTCGAATATCATATACGTATGTTAATATCCGGTCAAATTAGATTCAAATACGGATTTTGAACCTTCAATATATATTAATATGCGGATCAAAAGGAGTTTTAACGTACCGGTTGTGGTGTGTCCATTTGGAAATCAGTGTGTTCAAATTTTGAGGTTAAAGATTTATAGATATTATGGTTGGTTCATTTTGTTATTAACCGAATAACCAAATTGAATAAGATATAACCGCAACTGAAGATTTTTTAAAATTCGAAAAAACTGAATCCGATCTGAATAAAAAATAATTGAAATATCGATAATTTTTTAAAAAAAAAATCAGATTTTTTACCCAAAAATTCGAATTCAAATCGAAATCCGTTCTAAAGTTAATATAAAAAAAACAAATAGTCGAATCTTAATGGTCACCCCTAATAGATACTCCAAACATCTAGTACATTCGAAATTCAAGCACCTAATATATACGAATTTGAAAAAGATATTCGAATTTTAAAATTAATAGAAATAAAATATTCCTAAATGTATCAGATAATCAACCCGAATATACATTAATAAAAAAAAAACTACGGGGAAAACGGACTAAAGAGGGTCAACCATGAAACCCGCAGGAATTTCCACAGTAACAACCCACCATCCATAGAAATGCCATTACTTCTTGCCTTAGAATTTTGCTGCTAATGTAACATCGACCACGATGGCTTGCCATATCCATCATAAAGAAAAACCACCACATTCCCTATAAAAAACATGAGAACCCTAAAAAAAAGGAAATAAATATAAAACAAAAACAAAATAAAAATAACTATAAATATTTTATAAGAGTTATGAGGAGAAATTTATTTAATATAAAAAAAAAAAAAAAGATGAGCCGAAAAATGAGTCACGAGGAATTGAAAGTAACGATAGGACGGACAGCTCACCCATCCCCCCATGACATTGCGTCGTGTCGCATCACGTGGTTTCCTTCATTTCTCATGAAACTTCCTCTTCCAAATCATTTTTTACGCCATTTTTTTCTAATAATTATTCATTTTAAATAGAGATCAATTATATATATGTATAATCATCATGTTTATCGTATTAAAAAATGTGTAAAATCCCTCGATACTTGATATACGGAATCGTGATTGAGTAGTTTTACGCATTTTTAATACGATGAATATCGGAATTATAAAATGAATCTATTTATCCCTATCGATAAAAAAAAAATTAAAACAGTTGGAATTATATTTCTACATCGGTGTTTGCGGATGTTCTAATGATGATAAATTTGGATCGATAAATATTTTGAAACAATTTTCTAGTCTAAAAATAAAATATGAAGAACATTTTGGAGTTGTGATTCAATGTCCATGTTTACATTTATTTTTATGAAAGGAAGCTTTTTAGAAGAAAAAAAAATATAACGGTTTATGTTATGATAATAGTGATGTTTATGAAGATGGGATGATATGAGCATAATAAATTTTAAAAATGGGAAGAGAAAAAAAAAAGATGATGAGATTATGACGAGAGAAAAATTTTTTTTTATCATTTTGTTTGTAAAGGATAGAATTTCGTCAATTACATAATCATATTTAATAATTTGACAAGATTTAAAAATCATATTATTAATGTATTAATCATTAAATATCCTTTAAAACGTAACGTAATTTTAAATAGATTTTCTAATGCTGTACAAAAAAACTAAATTTCCTTATAAATCTAAACAAAAATATAATAATTTATACACTCTACGCTAATATAAAATTTCCATATCGTAGGTAGTACCTCTTGTACTTTTTTGTATGGGACCGTCGAAGGGCAAACTTTTGGAATTTTGATTTTTTGTGGTCCACACACACACACATATATATATATATATATATATACACATATACCAAAATAAAATAAAATAAACGATTGGATCTCCTCCCACTAATTACATGTTAACGTATGCATGTCGAATATAAAACAGTGTTTCTCTAACGCGGATCACGTCGGTCGCCGACTCGATACACATTGAAATGTTCAAGCTAGTGGATTTCTTATCATATATGTGTTCAAATCAATTTCACCCTTTAAAACCTTTTATTAGTGCAAGCATGCGTCTCTCTCTCTCTCTCACACACACATATCACGTGCATATGTATATATATTGTGATATTCCGATAGATTCAAAAAAAATTCGGAGATGATGAATTAGTTCACGAATATTAATATCAAAATTTTGAAAGTTCACATGTTACTATTTATATAATATTTAGGAGCATGTGAATTAAATGAGACGGAATCTTCATTTTCTAACTAGAGATCATCAGACAGAATGAGAATTAATCTTAATGTATAAGGTTTAAAGATATCGATTTATTGATAAACGTTCATTCCAAAAAATATATATATATACCAGAAAGAAACAAGATTGAAAAAAAATATGGTGGAAAAATGAGTTGAGTTGCAATATGCCCAAATGAAAAAAAAAATTGAAATCACGCGAATTATGATGTGTATGCCTTTGTCCTGCACAATTATTTTTGCTTATTGCATTATTAATATTGTACCAACATCAAATAACTTCCAAGCTAAGTTTTTTTTTCAATGACATATCAAAGTCTAAGACTTTAATAGAAAAAAAAATTTATTTCAATATTCGTCGATCTTATTTAACTATATATTTGTGTCGATATTATGATTCATTCGTGTATATTAAAATATTGTACGAAAATTATGATATTTTGGTGTCCATAGATTAAAAAATTTTAATGTTTGTAATTATCGGTGGGGTGAAATGTTTCGCATATATATTTTTTTCTGGAATGCATCGGTTAAATTTTTTGAGATGCTATAATTATATATTTATAAAAGGATTTTAGTCTAGTTATAATTATTAATATAGTTTTTAAGAAGCTATAATTATTTCTTTTTGTTTTTTTTTCTCTTAAGTCGGTACTAAAAGTTATTTTCCATTTAGCTTTTATAGGTAGACTTGGTACAACGAGGAAATTTCGTGGAAACTTCATATTTTAAACTAAATTTCTATATAAACTATATATATATTTGTGTCTGTGTGTATTTTGAAATTTGAAGGAAATTATAATGGAGTGAATTTAATATTTGATAGGTTCTGGTCCCAATAGAATGATTTTTTTTTTTGTTAAAATCATGAGTTTGTCATGTTATTTAATCCGTTAATACAGAAACACAAAATAAATGCCTCTCATCTAATTTAGAAAAGTGGACTTCTTTGTGTCTCAACTTCCTGATATGTGCGCGCGCGCACAATTCCACACACGAATATAATATAATATAATATAATATAATATAATATAATATAATATAATATAATATAATATAATATAATATAATATAATATATCTTAATGGGCCTTTCATGGTAGCTCTATTTTGGGCCAAGACGGGGCCCGTAATGAATTTGATGGGCACATGGAATTAACTGTTGGACTTTTGATTACAGTCTGACATAATTGTGTAAGGTTAGTTACCCTGACGGTCTTATAATTTAAGCATAAAATGGTGAGTTTAGTAACTAAACCCATTTAATAATGAATCATAAAACTTTGCAAATCCCTTGTGGGTTCTTTGCAAGATCATACATACATACATACATGCATGCACACATACATAGATAGACAATCTATAATCAGTTGGTGGGCTCTTTCCAGACCCAGGATTTTCTCGGGGAAAACAGCCGGAAGGGAAAATTTTCTCGGGAAAAAAAAGTTATGATCAGAGAGCAGAGAGGCACACGCGAAATTCTGATCGGAAAGAGCAAAAGATCGATGTAATATGACTTGACTTATTTTGGACGGGAAATGAGATGATGGCACAAATATAATATTCGATTATTTCTTAAAATTACAAGATTGTGCCATGTCCTTTGATGGGTTGTTTCTGACATATTTATAAAATGTTACGGACTTTTTGTTATTAAATTAAACTATAAGACTCTTCTAGAGATAAGTCAATAGTTTCATGCGCAATCCAGGAGATTAACACATAATTCCAAACGACTCAGTCAGTCCTCGACCCCACGTGTCAGCATTAAAGTGCGCTCTAAATTTGCCACGTGGCATTATCATACGCCACGTGTCGTTCTCAAACTAAATCTCTTACCTACGTCGTGTAAAAAGAGCTGTCTGGCCGAAACAAAAAAGTTTTGGCTGTCTGTGATATATATACACACACATATATATGGTGAATACGAAGGAGTCGATACGGCGGCGCCACCGGCGATGGTCATCGGAGACGCCGGAGCCGGCGGAACCGTACGGAAGATTGTATTTGTTTTATTTAAGGAATGGTTAATTCTCACACACGTATGTATATATATATATATAATCATATAGATATATAGAATGGTTAATTTTCTCACACAAGTTAATAGGGCAAACGAGAATATGATTTGTGTGTATATGTATATATAACTAGTAACTCATTAATATGTGATGGACTACCCTAAGCTACTATAATGATGTATGAGTTCTTACCGTATATATATATATATATATTAATGGGTGGCCATTCGACTTTTGTATCTTATAATATACTAATCATATAATGAAATGTCGTGTCAAATAAATTTTCCTATTTTTACTTTATGTATCTGTCAGTATCAAACATTACTTTGATGGTTTTTTTTCGTATTCTTAAAACTATTTATATATTTTTCTGGAGGAAACCTATTTTATTTTGAATATATATACAAAATATTAGTATTGTCAATAAATAAAAAATGTTTAATGGAAAACCCGATTGCTGCTGCAAAATTCGCGGGTAAGTATCATGGTTTTGTTTTTCTTTTTTTGGTACAAAGCATGAAATCATGGTATTTTCTTTATATGATAGTGAACCATATAATATTCGTAGGGTATGTCTGTCGTGGATATTACATTACCAGCCAAAAATACATATATATATATATATATATATATATATATTATATTCTTAATATATGTAAATAATAATGTAAAGGTCATGGACCTGTGTAGATTCGGCTTTTCGTGCACAGAAAGGGCTGGAATCCGAAGATCATTTTATGATGTGAGTCTCTCTGTCACGAAACCTTATCTAACGGAAATACTTGTCGGATGAACTGAATTTGCGAAAATAAATAGAATATTAAAACGATGTTATTTCAACGGTTGCATTAATTAGATCTAACAGCCATGCATATGGCATGATACAGTAAAGTTTTTATTTTATTATTCCCATTATAATGTCCAATTTTAACCGTTCGTTTTGTAATCATGGCCGACAACATTTGATTTTGGTAAAACTGAAACACGTGTGCTTAGACAAAAATCAACCTTTTTCGTTTTTATATGTTCCTACGTATCTTTCCAAAGATTAATCTATTTTGAATTTGGTTAAAGATATAATATATATATATATATAGTTCGTTTAAAATAGTGTCTTTATAATTGGACCGTCAAGGTACTCGCATATAGTTAAACTGATACCTAATCTGAATGAGTAGATTATTACCGTATAGATAGATAGATACAATCATTAATAAAAAACCCTACAAGCATGTATGCACGTATATATCTGAAGACGCAGACACACACACACACACATATATATATATATATTAATATATATATATTGTAGGGTTAATTGATATTGTGTTGTGCGTCTCAAAATCAAAACAGAGGAAAGGGATATCCGAAGGGCCACCACGTCTTTGCTTATCCACCGTAGAAAAAAAGGACGATAAACATTATTTTATGTAAGCCCCTTTTACTTTTAATTGTAATGTAATTTTCATCTAATGATATTTCGTACATATTATTAGAATTCCTCGAATTGGAGTGTGTAAAGATTCATTATCCAATTTATTTATAAATAATAATAATAATAATAATAATTCGTCATCTTTCAATCTCGATGAAATGTTGGACAGAGGCCAAAACAACCCGAAATAATTCCACATAATACATGACAAATATAATGAACGAACGAAATAATTTCATAAAAATAATAACACGATGCATTATACAGTTTGCCCCCGAATTTTTTTTTATGTTTATACACTCTTCTGCTTGATTGATCAAATTTAATTAAAAACATCTTTTTTATTTAATAGGGAAAATAGTCAACGTCTCGCTAAATTAAAGCGAATAAAACCAATATAAATCGCTTTTATATTTGAATAAATCGGTAGTTGATTAGACTTCACCCCACCTTTAATGACGACGAAGAAATAATTCAAATTTAAAGGTTTTTTATATCTAGGAATATAAATATGGAATTGGATTGTTTGTGGAATATTACGGGGGAAAAATAAGGAATTATATTAATTCGGAATTTCCGATCACGTCGTTTCATGATGTCGTTTTGCAACGAATAATTCCGTGACAGAGGAGCTCCCATGTGATGATGCTTCATTAATAATAAAATTTCTATTCCTTTTGTAAAATCATTTATGTATAAGAAAACTATCGCATATGCTGATTTTTTTTTATGTTGTTTCATTTGAAAGAATTTTAATTCAATTTATATGTATTATGTATATCAGTAATATTAAAAATTCGGGTTCCATCCAAAATATTCAGCTCTCAGTTTGGTATATATTTTTATTCTCGTCGCTTTATACGATTTTTTTAAAACTTAGGTTTTATTTTTTTCTCCAAAAATTGTTATTCAGTTCTAGAAATTATGTCGCGGAAAGAATTTACATAATTATGTCATAATTTGTTTTTGGTTTCGGGGTTCACTTTTACTGTATTTGCTTTAGTTTAGCCGTGAATCAAATTCATGGATAAGGATTAGTTTTGATTACCAAATAATTAGGTACACCTGTAGTTTTATAAATACTCGATATATAATTATATTTTGACATTGATTATCAAACTTCCCGATTTGTTTCTGACGACGAATATCAATAATTGTTTTTTTTATATAGTAAGTTTTATACAAGTGATTGGGTGAAATTTCACCAATACTTTACGTGGTCACAGCATTTATTTCACGAAGAAGTGAACGATTTGAATTAAAAGAGCATTAGGACCACATTTGTTATATATTTCAGTCCAGCTAATATGGTAAAAAAAAAAAAATCAAACTTTTTTGTCCTCTACATGCAGACGTCGTATCAATCATAAAATCCCACAATAAAACTCATTTTTTTCAATTTTAAAATTTATCCAAATTTCAACCCAATTATATTTATTAAAACCTAAAAATAACCCGTACACTACAATTAAATTGGGTAAAAAATCTCATTTTACAAATATGTAAAACCTCTAAAAGAGTTCAACCGGTTCTGTTGAACAGAACGTAAAACGTATATCTCATTTGAAATTCGAACCTCGAATTTTGGAGGATTTTGATCCAAAATACCCCGATTACTAAAAAAATAATAATTTACGATTGCCACGAAGCATTTAATTCAACAAAATAATCACATTGTTTTTATGAATTCGACGCGTGTACAGTCGGACGACACGAAGGCATATTATTTTTATTTCACATCGTACGGGAACTTCGATCAACGAAATACAGAGTTCACGGAACACAGGAGATGAGGAGTTGTTTGTAACGGATCATAATTACAGGGGGGAAATCTGGAAACCTCTCGAAACTACGAGGGGCAAAAACTTAAATACCCAAAACTCTCTCCCTCAGACCTTCTCTTTCCGCCGAAGGGTTTCAGCAGTACAAGACGAGACGACGATCGCAGGAGGAGCAAAAGTACTTGCGCTTGACCTTGAAACAGAGAGGGAGAAAACAGAAGAGCCACTTTGTCTCGACGTCGACCGCCGATACTTTACCGTCGCAGTACGGACACAATCCCGGCGCTGTTTGCCGGCCAAGCTCCGTCGTCTCTTCCCGGAACGCGAACACCAAACACATTCTCTTGTCTCCTTCTCTCTTTCTTGATCTTTCTCCGTTTTTTACCTTTGTAATTTTCAGTTTCTGGGTTTTTTTCTCTGTCTTGTGGGAATGGCGAGGACGAAGGAAAAGTGTGGAAAAGTGTTGGTTTTTTCAAAGGCTTGGGGGGGAGGGTTTGTCGGTTCGAAAGGGAAATATATAGAAGAGAATCTAAGATGGGTGACGTGGCCAAACACTATATACATGGATAAGTTTTATTTTTTCTTTTTTGGGAATTTTTTAGTCAATTATATATTATGTACCATACGCTTTCCATATTCACAATAAATTATGTACATATCCAGAAAGATCATTTGATATTTATTTCATTATGTTTATTTTAGGAAAAATATCGTATAATTATCTAAATTATTATGAAAATTGCAAATATTTAAACTATAAAAATTTCATATAAATATCTAAATTTTTCTAAAATTCTATATAAATATTCAGATTTCTGAAAAACTCTCAAATAAATTCAAGATCTACTAATAACATCAGCTATTTTTATTTAAAAATCTTTGAAATATATATTTATTTGGAAAATTTTTTAAAACTCTAGGTATTTATATAGAATTTTTAAAAATTCAAATATTTATATGAAAATTTTATAGTTTAGATATTTATATAAAATTTTGATAAAAATTTAGGTATTTATATGTTATTTTCTCATTATTTTATATTAGAATAATTAAGAATAATGTACTTTATTAGCACTATATATATTTATTAGGGATTCATTATTTTCTTCTCTTTTAGTCCACGTGCATTTTAAGTATCAAATGATTTATGGGGTACCAAAAACAAATTAAGCCTAAATCTCGTACGGAATGATGTAAAATTAATCATGTGTACTGTGATGGAGTACGTATATCGTGTAATGGTTACACGTGTACAGATGACGTGGCTCTCAATGATTGGTGAGAATCTTAGACAGCACACTGGTCCTGACCCAATTAATAGATGGACCCAAGGCCCAACTTAACGCCGGATCTCAAGTTTACAATTACGATTCCAGATTCGGATTCAGATCCGGATTCGCACCCGGATTCGGGCCCGGATCCGACGCCAGCTCAACCTTCTCTTTCGATTCTTCTATTCGCCTTTCCGACGAGTTTTCTCTGCATAATTCCTCTTCCCGAATTTCTTCAACGTTCGAAAAACTCGAACCTGAAACAGGTTAAATTCCATCGTTCCCCGACGATTCAGTGGCATGATTTTTGCTCCGTTTGAAGCATTTCAAACCGAGACTGGAAGCCAATTTCTGCGGTTGGTTGACTTGTGGAGTTTTATTGAGATACTGAGGCGCAATTATGGGTTTGTATTCGCCTTGGGAGTGAGAGATGATTTCAGATTCAAGTGAATTAAGAGGATTGATGCGATAATTATGTGCTTTTGAGAGATGATTCAGATTCAACTAGATTAAGAGGGTTGATGTGATAATCATGTGGTTTTCCTTTTGGAGATCCAGAGATCGATTCTCCTTGGACGAACTCAGGTTTGATTCTGTTTGATCCGTTTGATTTGATGTTCGTTTGGTACTTTCCATTTCTGGGTTTCTGTTGGTAATGGAATTTCTGGGTTTAAATTTCTTGTTTTGATCGGGTAATTACAGGTCAGTCGGCGATTGATAATTTGATATCTGTTTGATTTAACCTTAATTGTGACAGAGATTATCTGTGTATGTGAAATTTGGGGTCTGAGGGTTTTTGCATCATTGCATCATGGAACATGGATAAGTGCAGAACCAGACTCTAAACGTTATACTCATTCTCGCTAGTATTTCTCGGAAAATGTATTTGATTATTACAGTTTTAACTTGTTTTGATCTGAATGACAGTGTTTAAGGGCACTATTTGAGCTGTTCTTTCCATTTTCTGTGATCTTCATTGCGTCCAATTGGATCATAGGAATAAAATGCTTGTTCTTAAATTATTACTGACCAACTGTTACGCCATTTTGGTTCGGTCTTGAAACTGGATGATGATAAAAATGATTTGTTTTAAACTTTGGCTTTTAGGTATTTGACCGAGCAACTGAGAAAAGTTCAGATTGTTAACGAGGTCAATAAGGTCAGCCCGATAGTTCCCATCGTTTCATGTTAGCAACTTTGTTTCGACGTCAGGATTTAGTCTTCTCACACGGGTTTCCATTTTAAAGGACTTTGTTGTCGAGGCACTGAGATCAATTGCGGAGATATTAACATATGGTGATCAGCATGACCCCGCATTTTTTGAGTGAGTCTCTCTTAGCTATCAGTTGATTTTCATATTTCAATTTTGGCAGAATTTAAGCTTTATCATTTGTTAATATCTTGTGATTGCTGCAGATTTTTCATGGACGAACAAATAATGGGAGAGTTTGTGCGTGTTTTGAAGGTTAGCCGGACAGTGACTGTTTCTGTTCAGTTGCTTCAAACCTTGAGTATTATGATCCAAAACCTAAGAAGTGAACATGCTATATGTGAGTGCCTTTTGATGCAATTATCTGGCCTTTTTAAGTCTCTTTTTGCCATAATATATTGATGGTTTTCTTTCATAAACTCCATGCAGACTACATTTTCAGTAACAAACATTTAAACTATCTAATAACATATACATTTGACTTCCAACATGAGGAGATTCTGTCTTACTACATATCCTTCTTAAGGTACGTCTCTTCATTTGTAATCTTGGCTTTAAGAAGTACTTATTAATCATGTCAAAGTAACTGTTTTATCTGCTATGTGTAGAGCTGTAAGTGGAAAGCTGAACAAGAATTCGATATCATTGCTTGTTAAGGTGGATAACGTGAGTTATTTTTTGTTTAAGTTGCAGTTTCCTTTTTCTAGTATTTTTCTGATTTTGCCTTCGTATTTTAATTCTGTATTTCTACGTCTAGGATTTAGTAGTTTCTTTTCCCCTTTATGTCGAAGCCATACGATTTGCATTTCATGAAGAGAACATGATACGCACTGCGGTCCGTGCCCTGACTCTCAATGTTTATCATGGTGAGTCCACTTAGAGTAATCCTTTCTTACTCATTTTTCATTGGCAAATCTTTTTTTCTTAAAGAAAACTTGTAAATCGTAATGCCCTTAGTTCCTTTTTTTTTCCTCTATGTTTTGGGCAGTTGGAAATGAATCTGTGAATAATTATGTAGCAACTCCTCCGCACACAGAGTACTTTTCAAAACTAGTTTTGTTTTTCCAAAAGCAATGCAAGGATCTGAGCGCGATGGTTTTGAACACTCTAAAGTAAGATTCAGCATAATTCTCTGTTTCATTTCCAACGGCAGAAAGCTCTTCTTCTGAGGATTGTCATTTTATTGTTCATAAAGGAGCACATCCCCTGACTCGGGCTTAAAACTTCTTGTTGCCACTGATGGGATTGAGGACACCCTGTACTATTTTAGTGATGTTATATCAGCTGGCATACCTGATATTGGGAGGCTGGTAACAGATCACACTCTGCAGCATCTAACTCTCCCACACATTCTTCCATCTTTATGCACTGAGGCTGTTAATGTACAAATCTCACCTTTATTCCCTTCGAATTTGTTATCCCTTTTTGTTCATTCCTTTCTATCAATTATTTAATTTATATGTGTTTTGGGAATGTTTAGACTTTTTGATGTTTAAGAATTCATTGTATAATCCTAATTTTAGTTTACCATTGATTTCTGGGTAGTTTCAGGATGTCTTGATCGATCCCATCACTTCTCTTTATCTGTTATGTTGCGTCTTGCGAATTGTTAAAATCAAAGATTTGGCAAATACAACTGCTGCTGCTCTTTTCTGCCCGATAGAGGCTGTCATTTCAAGTTGTCAGGTGAAACCTGATAGTGACCATGGTCATGAAAGTTTGACACATGGAGACAAGCATCAAGACAATGGCTTTTCTGAAGAGGAAGATGGTCAGTATTCAAGCATTGCAGTATCAAGTGAGGACATTGGTACCCACATTTGCACTGGAGATACCGCAAAAAGTAAATTCAACAACTTACATTTGACATCAAGGTAACGATTTACTGCTTAAGCTGAGTATCATGTTGTTAAATGGTTCATCCTTTATTTATGGCTTAATCTGATGCCTTTTGTAACTAGGGAGACTTTGCTTCAGTATATTTCGGAAGGGGATGACGTACACGCTCTGGGTTCTTTATTTGTGATGGCCACTTTGTTGCAAACGAAAGGTACCGTCACCGGCTTTGTGTAAACACTTCTTTCCTTTTTCTGGTTTGAATGTCTTACATGCTGTTCTTTTCCGTAGAACTTGAAGAATCAATGCTAGATGCTTTTGGCATTCTTCCTCAGCGTAAGCAGCACAAAAAACTTTTGCTGGTGAGTTACTGTTTTTGATATGTGTGTTGTGTGTAACCTCATATCAGGTCTAGCAGATCCCAAATAGGTAGGATTATATTCAGTTGTTTCAATTATAAAGAATTAGGACACCTGCAACTGCAAGTCTTGGTCCTTCAACCACTTCTGCTGGAGCATTTAGAGATTGCATGGATTCAAGTTTACTGTTTTTTTTTTTCTGCAGGGAAATCACATCTTGTTTAATTTTTTAAATGTTTTCCATGTTCTGTTCAAAAATCTTAATCTGGTATTTGTTTCTTTCAGCAATCTTTGATTGGTGAGGCCTCTGGTGAAGAGCAACTCTTTTCACCAGAAAATGGTTCCATGAGAGATGGCACAAGCAGTGAGCTTGATGTATATTTACGGAAGTTAGAGGTACTTTACTAATTTCCCCTTGACATTTCTCTCTTAGTCCCAATCTCTTGCATGTGTTAGTTTGATTTATTTCTTCCTCCAACTTTGTCACACAGGAGCAGTTTGGACTATGCTGCTCACTACCCGGGGTGGGAATGAACCCCCGGGTACATAGAAATCAGGTAAGTTATCAATGTTTGTGAACGAAATAATAAAGCCAAGCAATGCATGAGCAATTCGGTTACTGTATAGTGATTGGTGCTTACAAGCATAACACACAAATCAAACTTTTTTTGTTTGCCTAAGCTTCCTAATTTGAAGTTTCCTGAATGGTTGTCTTAGATTAATAAGATATTTGCTCTAGGTAGTGGATGCTTTGGTCTGTCTTCTCTGCCGAGAAAACGTATCTGCGGAAACATTGTGGAATGGTGGTTGGCTTTTACGTCAACTGCTTCCTTATAGCGAAGCAGAATTTAATTGCCAACATCATGAGATGCTGAAGGTATGTCGCTTTCAAAATGTTATTTATTGAGCCCCACTTTTTTTTATCTTCTCTTTCTGTCAACCAGATTCTTTGTTCAGCCTTGTAATAACAATATTACACTGTCTCTAATAGGTTTCGTATGAGAAGCGCAAAAGTGAAATTCTTCAGGAAATCAAGGGTATCTGGCCTGATCTACTCATTACAGTACTGCTTGATGAATGGAAAAAGTGCAAAAGAGGCAAGTAAAATGTTCAGAGTAATTTCAGAAGACATATATGATATATCAATTGAGCCTAATTCTAAGTCACTGTTGACAGTGATTGAAGCTCCATCACTTCGAAAAGAGCCTAAATTCATTCTTCTCCAGCTGGAAAAATCTTCTTCTGACGGTAGGATATTCCATGCCCGTTTGTTTCTCTTTTGAACTTATTTCAAACGTGAATGAGCCATTCCTTCTTCTATTCGTTTCCCTCGTTTATGTAAACCATTCTCGAATCACGGCTGGGAATTCTGTGCAGATAACGTTGTTACCGAATCATCATTCACAGCTGGAGAAAGAATGTGCGAGTTGGTAAAGGTTCGTCCACTTTCTCTATAATACTTGTTTCTAGAGGTAACTAAATTTTTCCACCAGTGTAACCCTGTATCGTCTATCCTTTGTGCTACACATTGAATTGCTCTTAGTAGCATCATGTATGATATAGATGGCTGATAAATCTACCTTTCCTTTTTCAGGTCTTTGTTCTTCTTCATCATTTCCAAATCTTCTCGCTTGGAAGGCCTTTACCGGAACAGCCTCCAACCCATCCTCCAAGCGATACATCCGAAACATCTCATGCCAGAACCGCTGGTTTGGATGTTTCGGTCCCGAAACCTGGCACTGAACTGAAAATAGGTTAGGCCTTACTACGTGATCTATGAACAAAAGCCGAGATGTTCCTTTACTACATTTAATCTTGCAAATAACAAAAAAAAAAAACATGTCCTGTTTCACCAACTTTCTTATCATATCTGGATGGAACCATTCTGATCTTTTCGAGTTGCCCTGTTGTCCTGTGCAGTTGATGCTGTGCCCTGTCGGATTGCCTTTGAAAGAGGCAAGGAACGCCATTTTTACTTTCTAGCATTCTCATCTGGTGTTTCCGGGTGGATCATCCTTTCTGAGGAATCATCCTTGAAACCTAACTATGGGATTGTCCGCCTCACCGCACCTTTAGGTGGATGCAATGTAAGTTCTCGCTTCTATTAGCATTTACAGAGCAAATCGATCATTCTATTTCCACCCAAAAAAAAACATTTTTTTTTTGTTTCGTTTGGTGTTTATTAGCCTCAGATTGATGAGAAGCACCATAGATGGCTACACTTGAGAATCCGTCCATCTACTTTACCATTCTTGGATCCTGCAAAGAGAGGAGTCTATGGGAAGCTCAAGTCCAAAGGTCTGGTCGACGGGAGATGGACATTAGCATTCAGGGACGAGGAATCTTGTAAATCGGCTTACTCAATGGTCATGTACCAGATCGATCGGCAAAGAAACGAGGTAGAAAGAAGGTTAAAACCCTTGCTTGAGCTTGAAGTAACTCGAGAACAATCAAACATCACATCTGATTCATCTTCATCACCGTCTTCTTGGGGTTGATCTCAATGCAGGTGTCGGAATTAGGTATTGTCCCTTCTTGTACATGAATATGAAATATCAGCATTTGTAGAGACATTCATCCACAGAGTAGCTTGTATTATCCTTTTCTGCACCATGTTTGGGGTGCCTTGTTTTGCAAGTTTTCTTCATTCATTCACCAGCTCTAACCCTAGGGCGGTCCTTGTTTATCTTTCCCCTTTAATAAATTCTGTATGTGTTTTTTTTTCTTTGTATCTTCGTTGTATATTTGAGGCAATTTTATAGTGAATTTTCATCTTCATAAAGTATACAATAATGGAAAATGTTATGAATTGAGATGGTTATTTTATTTATGTTCTATTTAAAAGCACAGTAAAGTAGTTTTGCAGGGTATTACTCAGTTTCTAAAAAATATGTTTTAGATTTTTCACTATTATTAAAAAATATAAAAAAGTTATATATACTCTATTAAATCACATTTTTATTAATTTTTATTGAAATTAAATATTTTTAATTGAAGATAAAATTATAAATTTTCTTACATAATCTTCTAGAAAATTTAAAACGACGTCTAATTAGTAAAAAAAACATTTTGTATAACAAAAAAATTATGTATAACGACATCTATTGTACAAAATATTTTATTTTGATTGGAAGATGTTAAAAAGATAAATTTGGTAAGTGAATGGAACATGACAAAGTGGGTTTGGGCTGCTAACAAATTGGAAAGTTGGATTTGGTCCTGAGATAGGACAAAGTAGTTCATAGATTTTTAATTACAATTTTATTAAAATAATAACAATAATGTAGTAGGACAATGGGGAGCTTTTTTTCAAAAGAAAGTTCAGTTTATCATATCTTCAAATCCTAACTATACTTGAATTAGATAATAAAAAAAAGGTCCACTAAGAGAAATTAATATAAGCATTAAGAGTATTAAGCATGTTTTTTAAATTTAAAACGGAGATAAAGTTCCCATTTCCGCCGTTTAATACAATCATAGTGATTTGGGTATTATTATTATTATTACACCTTTTCAACAAAATAATTTAAAATGATTTTGTTTTCCAATTATATAAATTAAACTACATACAAAGAAATGCACTACTTGGCTTGTAATGGAGAGGGAATGTGCTTCCACGTTCATTACAAATTATAAAACCTAATAGATAAGAAAAATGATTAGTCCCTTCTTTTGGCTACTATAACATGATACACACACACATATATATATAAATATATATAAGATGACTATAGAGTCCAAAAAGTTATAAAGTTGCCATCATAGTGTAATTCATGAAAGGGTCTAATAACTAAAACTATATATAACTAATTGGAAGACTGATCATTGCATGGCAAATGGTTAGGGCTATGTGTTAATTTTTGTGTTGGAGGCAGTACATTAGCATCTAATTATTGTTAATTAATTAGTAATGGAGGATATTTGCAAGGTGTGTGTTTGGTGGTGGTGGTGTCATGATTGCTTGTGTACCTTCCAATTAAGTTTTTATGTAGACAGACATGACATTGCCTTGAGCCACTCTCTGCATTATGACCATTCCACTACACCATGACAATATATACAAAACTAAACACATTTATAATTAGATTCTTTTTGTACTCATGATCAATCTATATTTATAAATAGATTCTTAACTTGTATTACAATTTTTCAGATACACTATAAACAAAAAGTTGAACTGTTCTTTGAAAGTATAAAACAAATGAAGTTTTATCTTCTATCCAAACAAAATGTTTTTTTTTTAAATTATGAAGCTAAAAATAGATATTTGAACTTGAAACCTTTTACAATACATCTTTATATGTATGATATAATTTTGTACAATTATATATTGTACATATTTGATACAACTAAGGTCCAATATACTCTTATAAATTGAATTACTTTTTTTTTCTGTTCATATAAGCCTTATTGAGAGTCTCATTTTATGCATTGAGAAATATAAAATATATGGTTAAGATGAAAGGCTGATGGGAAGAAAATTCAAAATTATTAACAACGTTTCAGAAAAATTAAAATAAAACTATAACGAGGATAATGGAATATTGAAAAGAGAGAAGGAGACTATGCAGCTAAAGGGATACAGAAATAAAAAGGCACATTCTATGATGAAGATAGCAACTTAATGCTACACAAAGAACAATGTGGTCAAGTTCCACTTTTCTTGGGTCGTATTTTCTTCCCTTTTCTTTTTCCTAAAGCAAATATATATATATATATACACTTTATCAATATATATATATATACATACATATATATATGCTATATGTAAACGATATTGATTAATTTAAGTAACTGAAATTACAAATAACAAAAAAAAAAAAAGAGAAAAAAGACAAAGCTAATCCACAAGGGAAACATGGATTCTCTTTGGTAGACATGTACCCATGAACCCATCCTCGTATACCGCCCCCTCTTCAATGACATCTATACCCCCAAAACACAGCTTAATTACACTTATGCCCTCCTTCCCGCCGTTTTTGACCGTTAGCAGACATTCTTCAAAAACCTCCCTCGCCCACTCCTCAGACACACTGTTCAGAAAAAACCCAGATTTGTCGGAAAGCTTCCGCATCAGCTTCTCTTCCACACTGAAATCTAACCTTTCTTGCCCTCCAAGTATCATCTCGCATGAATCTCTGACCCTTTCAACGAACACCTTCGTGATTTCTTCGTCATGTTTCGACATATCGAACCGGTTTTGGATCGAGTTTAGAAACTGTTGCTTTGATTCGCTCGAGCTTTCATCGCCTTCTTCGTCGTCGATCTTCAGGTTGAGATCTAGTTTAGAACCGAAACTCAGCTGCCTTGAAAACTCTTTCTTCATGTTGCTTATCTCGCAAGCAACTGATTCCTCGTCCTCTTCTCCAGTTCTTCGATTCTTCAGTTTATTTGTTGCAGAAACATCGAACTCGGGTTTTCTTTTGTGATTGGTCGTGTTAGAACTCGAACTGATACACTTCAACACCATTGTAATGACAGAGTTTTCACTCTGAGAACAGTCTTCTTCTTCTTCTTCTTCTTCATCATCGTCATCTTCATCATCTTTGGTAAGAATGAAGATGGCTTGACCCTTCTTTCCTCGGCGCCGACTGTTCAAATCTCCGAATTTCGCATCCTCGAACCGATCTATGATGCATTCCATGAACTGGACATCCGCCAAATCGATCCGTTCTATCAGAAAAACAGCGTTTTTGTGTTCCTTTAGCGCGTTCTCAAGAGTTTTGCAGCTTCCGCTTGCTCTCTTTCTCAAGCTGATCTTCACCATCTCATCTGCCGATTCGAAAAGAGATTCAGCAATTGTGAGGGCCAATCTCCTTTTCCCGGCACCGTCGTTTCCAGAAATCAGAATCCAAGTGTCATTAGCATGTTTTTTAAATTTAAAACGGAGATAAAGTTCCCATTTCCGCCGTTTAATACAATCATAGTGATTTGGGTATTAGATTCGAT
>NW_010965451.1:2622357-2635661 GCF_000463585.1 Tarenaya hassleriana
ATTCCTGCTCGGCACAGAATCTGTCAGAGCTTTAACAATCGAAGGAAGAACATTCGCTTGCCATGGAAGATTCTGGTGAAGCTTTTCAGATAAATCAGTAATCTTATCAGTCCTCTTTGATTCTTCTTCTTCTTCCTCCGATTGCTCTGAATCAGATGGGAGGGGAGAAGGGCCGAGAGCAAGAGTGATCTTGGTTTCTTCACCTTCGTTTCCCTTGAATCCATCTAATCTTGGCTCATCAGTCTTAGGACAGTCTTGATCACTTCCGAAACTGAACTCGATAGTACATGAGTTTTGTCGTCTGAATTTAGCCACGGAACTCAACGCACGGGAGCTCGGTTTCAGACTTGAATCTGCAAATGAGACAGAAGCCGATGAATCCGGGAAAAGGCAGCTTCCCTGCCCGGCCCTCCACACGTAGGGGGGCAAACCCGAGGAAGAAGAGCTAGTTTTGCCGTGGTGAAGCGCCTGACAGAATCTGTTCCATTCCCTCCTTAGTCCATTCAGTTCATCCTGAAACTTAAAACCCGATGAAACCCGTTAAGAAAAACCGAAACTTTGGACTGCAGAAGAATTCGGAAAAGACAAAAGGGTAGATCTGGTACCTTTTGGTTGGAATTGTCTCCTTGTGGTTGCAGCCAAGGAGGCAAAAGTTTGTGTTGAGCTGATATAAAGGCTTTTGCTTCCTTTTCGTAGTTGAAAGCACATTCTCCACAGAAATTTAGCTTATCTTCTTCTACTTCTCCTCCTTTTTCTTCTTTCACGCCAAATGGCTTCCTCTCAGTCACTTGAGAATCCATCTCTGGACTGTGAGTGCTGCAGTGTTCAACGAGGAAAAAATCGACATGAGAAAAAACCCGATTCTTTTGTTCATCTCTCTTTAAACATTAAAGAAAAAGATAAGTACACTGAGACAAGACAATAGGAACAATGAAAAAGAAAGGCTAATAGATCTGCTGTATACAGTTGCAACAAGAAACCAGACAAAACAAAGTTAACTAAACATGAAAGCTATAACAAAGTCATGTCGAAGATAGAATAGAAGATCTTGAATTTGATTATATTTACCAGAAAGAGAATATAATGAGAAAAGCCCAAGAAGAAAGAAACCTGGAAGACTGGAGTGTCAAAGCAAGTCCTCCTGAAGGAATGGAGACAGCTTGAAGAGCCCATTGGACATCAAGTGGAGGTTGTTTCCTTTGGCATCTCATGTATGTCTGATATGATGATGTCCCAAGAAGCCAAATCCTTTTGCCCGATCTGCTATAATCATAAACCAATCTCCCAATCTCTTCCACTAAATGATCCACTGCACTGTAACTCGAAGACGAAGCACCGTTACCACCAGTTGCCCAGTTTATGTCTCCTAGACAAACAATCACTCCTTTGCCTCCCCAAGATGTAAAGGACTCGACTTTCCTTTTCAGCTCACTCACTTGTGTGTCTATATCCTCCTTCTTCATGAAATTCAACCCCACTGGTGAAAACTGAAACTTTATGAAATGGGTTTGTTTCAAATCATCTGGAACTTCCCCTCTCTCGATTCTCCCCAAGAGTTTTGCAACCACGCTTTCTGTCAGAGACACCGAGTCTCCGACGATCACAGTGTTCTTCTTTTTTGTGTTAGTTTTGCCCAGAAGCACCTCTATGACCGGGTTTACGTCTTCTTTCCCGGGACAAACTGGGTCTGTGGCAAAGATCCTGCTCTTAGGGAAATGAAAAAAAGGGTTCTGCTCAAAAGTATGAGGGTTCAACTGATTATGCCACATCTTACTAGGGTTAGGGCTTAAGGTTCCTTGGTTGTTTTCACTTGAAGAAGGAGAACAAGGAGAAGAAAAGACACCAACAGAAGAGGAACCGTAAAAAGCAGGAGAAACAATAGAGGAATCATCCTCGATGTTGCTCTTAACAGCAACACTAGAAAGCCCAGCTTCTCTCATGACTCTACTAACACTAGGATCATCGAGGATAGACACGACGAGCTGCTCCAACTCAACTTTTACAGCCAAAAATGGCTGATTCTGCTGGTTCTGCTGCTCTACACAGCCTCTCCTCTGATGGGCCTGTGCCCTTTTCAGAGCGGCTACCAAGGCATTGGAGAGAGAAGGCTGAGTCTGAAACAGAGGGTTCGGGTTGGTAGGGAGCCTGTTCAAGGCGACATTGAAACAGAGCTCGAGGGCACGACACTGGAGAGAAGGGTGGGCCATTTGGCGGCCGAGGCCGGTGAAAGGATGGGATTTGAGACATGCCCTTCTGAAAAGATTTGATCTTGTCGAAGTTAACAACGTGGAAGCGACGTGAAGAGGAGTGACCTGAGAATGGCCTCTCCTTCTCGCAAGTGTAAGAGATTGCTTCAGAACTGAAGCAGCCTCTGGTGTTAGTGTCTGGTGAGCGGTATTAGCCCCTGTACGCATTACAAACAGAATTTTCTCTCTGGGTCTGAAAATTTTCCCTCTCTTTCTCGCCTGTTTTCTCACCAACCAACCCCCAACAGAAAACGAAAGGTTGAAACTTTGGACCTTCCTCTCCAGCGAAAAGAAAGCTTGAGAAACAAGAAAATGGAGCAGCGTATATATTTCAAGTATATATGGGAAGAAAGGGTTTCAAGGAGGATGGATGGTGAAGATGGAGAATCGAAGAGAAGAGGGCACAGCAAGCAATGCTTTTATATTGACGGGTTCATACTTTGATGTTGTTTTTGTGTATTTTAATCATAATTTCTTTTTCCTTTTTTTATATTTCTCCTTTTACTTTCTTCTTTTGAATTGGGAGGCAGCTTTCTGAAGCTTTTTTGAATTTCCCACTTTCCTCAAGCTTCGTTTCCCTCCACAGGATCAAGTTCCATCTGTCAATCCCGTTCTAATCATCTTATATATACATACATATATATTTACTTATTTATATATACATATATGCATACATATATCATATATGCACTGCTTTCATATCATATTCACATATTATATACACATACAGGTAGAGGACACCAGGACGTGTATATGTGTATGCATCTGTGGGTTACATGGTGAAAGTTTGCAAGTGCCTTGTTTAAAGATTATAAATTTCGGTTAATAGTTTTAAACAATTTCTTTTTAATAGAAAAATTACTGATATCCTTTTGAAAGATTAAAAAAAGATAGTAAAATAACATTATAAATTGAGTAGTTTTAAAGACAGTGAAAAGCTTTAATTGAATTTTTTTTTGTTTCAATTTTAATCGTTTAAGCTTCTTGTTAATTACGTTTTTGGCCTAAATGAATTTTATTTTAAAAAGCTGAATAGAAACAGATTTAAATTCTAAGAAACAGAAGCAAAAAAAAAAGAGTATTAATGAAAAACTAACGAAATGTGATCTTTAAGTGTCACTGTCTTTTAAGACAGATCATTGAAGAGAGACAGAATTTCAATCTTCAATGCCCCAAGAAAAGCGACTCTCTCTCTCTCTCTCCTCGTTTATTATAGTGAAATGGAGAACACATAAATTATTTATAAAACTTGTAAGGTAGTAAACCGAATAGAATTGAATTACAATGATCGATTGGCATTTTGATAAATAACATATAATTAGGTGCAAATCCCAAATGATATCCTATGATCAATTACACAATGCATGCATGATGGAGAAATGTGAGTTCGAAAAAAGGCCCGACAAATCAGCTCGGCTAATCCACGAACTGATGATTCGTGAATGATTTTTTTTTAATTTTTTAATATTTTCACTATTTTTTTAAATATTGTTTTAATTTTTAAATATTTTTATTATTTTTATTTATTTTTATTCGACTCACACACTCACTTCTGAGTTGAAACGATCCGATCGATCTAAGACAATTTTTCTAAATGTTAAAAAACATATTGCAACCGAACTGAACCCAAAACAGATTGACCTTTTTACATCTCTCTCTATAACACCATTATGGGTGGGTGTTCTAAATCATTGTTTTCTATATAATGGTTTTAAGATTTTAGTTATTTACAATAATTATTTATCCCTAAAGGGAATCTTAAAAATGATAGAATATGTATCTCTCTAACCAAAACTCATACACATATTCCCTAATTTGGGACTTGTATAATCTCAACTATCAATATTACTTTGTATTTTTATAATAATATTTATCAATTACAATTGTTTTTTTATAACATTATCTACTTCGCTAGAAATCTTTAGTACTGGTGGGTTAGAATATCTCCCTAGATAACAAATATATATATATATATATATATACACACACATTAAAGGGATCGATGTTGAAACTTAAGAAAAATATGTTAATCGAGTTGGAATTGTGAACATTTTGGGATCCCTCGTCTGGTAACAGTAAAATTTATCTCAATTATTCAAACTAATTTATTGTTAGTGTCTTACATATTTTCCACTAAACTATTTTTTTTTTTTGTTAACCAGAATGGTTCCTCGTACCTTCGGTCCGACTATATCCACCTTAGGTTCGGGAGCAGTTATTGGATATAGATCGCAAAGAATCGGAAATTCTCCCTTCCCCATATGCGAGAATCGAACGCTTTATATGAAGGTTCGGAGGATAACACGCTAGCTACTCGACCATAAACATGTGGATTATTTTCCACTAAACTAAAACCGATGTATTTTTTTTTTGTGAAATTATTATAAGCAGTATCCTTAATTATATATGTATCTCTGATTTGTTAGTATTAATTTTGGCCTATAGAATAGAAGGAAGGGATTGGTGGTCCTCGTGGTACTTGTGAATGCATGTTTTGTACGTTTAAAATTTATTACAATTATTTTGAATGTTAAATACAGATTTACCACCAGCCTTTTTTGGCTATGTACCATTTGAATTATTGCCACCTTTTTTTAGCATTAATTTCTGCTACATTTACGTAACGTACGTACCGATTATGTCTTCTCCCATGCAAAAGCTGCACCCTCACGAACCAAAATATCTTATTATTCTTATGAGAAAAGCATAACAAATCCCATATATGTGTGTGTGTGTCGTGCATTTTGTATAACATTTTTGCCAATTAATTGAGTTTATACCAAAGTTACGTTTGAAATATAACTTAATATTGTTGAAATAGAAACAAAATATGGAGATTTGATATGATCGATAATAATTAAAGGTATAATATAAATTAAGAATAAAATATATATCATATCAATTATATTTTGCCTTTTTTTTTATTTCGTATCTTTATTTTCTTATTTTTTTCAATAACTTTTTCTATAAATCTATAAATTATTTTTATTATAATATAAGAAGAAAATAGATTTATTAATAAAGTATTTCGGTTTTTTTTATTTGTCTTTCTTTCTTATTTAATTTTCGTATTTTATTTTTCAATAAATATTACGGTAAAGAAATCAGCCAAACCAGAGTAGATATTTCAAGTTTCGATTTGATTTGATTATTTACCGGATTTGTATTCCATTTTTATCTAGAAAATATTCATTTCCTAAAGAGATTATTATATTTTTATACTTGTTTTTATGATTATTTTAATATCCGATTTAGATTTGATTATAAAATTATAAACAATCAATTTTTTATATATTCATTTTGATCTAATTTTAGCCTATCCAAGTCGAAATAACCATCTTTATCCAAAGTATAATGTTATTATCTCTTTATTATTTGTTACGACGTCCATACGTCCAATTAATTTTCATGGGCCGTTAACGAATTAAAATAATGTAGGAGTTGGTGTTAAAAAGACAAGTCGGAGACAAAAGAGAGGGCCAAAAGATAAAGAGTAAAGAATATATGGGAGGAGCTTTTGCTACTGAAATCTAAGAGAATGTGATTAAAGTTACGGCATAAGAAATAAAATATATATATATATATATATATATATAAAGCAAAAAATTAAAGAAAAAGGTAAAAGATAAAATAAAAAGACAAGAAATGTATGTATATACATCATGATTTATTATTCTATATAAATACATATATACATGGAAGCAATTTCCTTTGTGATCCGATTTTATTTCATGTATTTTAGACCAATCTAGCAAAAATTATTTCACTAAAACTATTCCATAGTTTTGAATCTTATTTTTTTTAAAAGTAAAATTAGCATAATTCATCTGCATTACAAGGAATGTTTATTAAATACATAATGATTTATTAATTATTATTATTATTATTAGTATACGTTTGCATGCATAAAACGATGACGTATTGACTGATCATTGCTGCAACATTCTTTCTCCGATCTCTTAGTTCTCTGATCCCGACGAGAATATTTCTCTTTTGTTTTCTTTTTTCTCCTTTATAAATCTTCTTTTTATGTAATAAATAATTTAAAGATTACTTCTTTTAAGCAAAGTAAATCTTCCAAAGGTGAAAAAGGGCGCAAGTTATATGACTGCTACTTTTATATGTTAGATCGATTTTCTTTCTTTAATTTTTTTTTCGAATTAGATTAAAAGATCGGATATCTACATTTTTAAATTCGAATTAAGAAAAATAATACATTGATCTAAAATAATGGCACAATTCAATTTATATACTATTATAGCTAGGACGTATCCAATAACATTTACAGTATTCGAATTTAGGATAATTTGTCTTGTATGTGTTTATACATAAATTCGTGAAGATTACTAAATATTGCGTTATCATTCTTTTTTTTTTTTTTTGAAATTAGCAAATATAAAATGCAAAAAAGGAAGAAATTTTAAATGCTAGATATGTATAATATTAAGATGATTATGTGAAATCCTATTATTTTCTTGGATAATTTTAGGGGGTTTTTTGCCATTTTTATTAAGTGGTCAATTTTAATACTGTACCAATATATAATATAAAATTCTATTTTTTTTATAAATTATGAAAATTGTTAACTCATATATTTTCATCTTATAATATAGATTAAGATCGGTCGTAACAGAATTTGATATCACCGTCTGCAAAATTTATCCACATAATATTATAAAACAAATTTTAGATTGGCACCATTTTATATATATTTTAAAAAATAGTTTCTTGCGTGTTTTTATTGTTAAATTTCATACCAAAGTCTAATAACAGGCTCTTTAATGGTCCGTCTCTGATAATTATGTGGGCTGATTAATTACAGGCTTTATCTCAGCCATAATAACTTGATTATCAAGGCCCTACTCCGAAGCCATTTACAAACTACTAAATAATAACTTTAATATAAATAATATTGAACAAATTTAATTATGAATATTCTATTTACTCACCAAATTTCACATATAAACTTAAAAAAAATAGAAATTCAAATTCTACGTATATCTTAAACTGACAATACTAATGATGTTATTGATTTAAATGCCTCCGATATTTTAATTATATGTTTTTTTATTTATTAACCAGTTTGATATATATATATATTAAAATCTGGCAATTTACAATTTAAAATTGTAGTATATATAATGTTTGAGTTGCACTTTAAAGTTGTAAGAAATAAGTAATGAAGAATATTTATTATATTTTTTTCGCCTATGTTATAAATTAATGACTGGAATTTATTTACTAATTTATAACAAGCTAGAACGCATGGTTTAATTTAAATTCTTGCTCAAAAGCAGTAGTGGGGTTATATGCAAATACTTCCATACGGAATTAATAGATTAATAGTGCAACGGTCCACTATTGCAGTCAAAAAAGCTTTTCTAACCTTTTTACAACTTTCATGGATATATATTTATTTACTATTTTTTATAACAAAAAATTGAAATTTTATTCCATGGTAATAAATTTTTTTTTCTTGGATTAAGCGGGGTCGTATCAAGAAAAGCTCCTCTAAAGCCTCTAATTATACGTAACTTGATTTTGCCTGCTTTGGGAATCTCAACAGCCATCTTTTTATGTATGTAATTACAAAAGCGACCATACTATTATTATATTTCAAATGATAACAACAAATTTTTTTTTTTCACATTCCATCTTCCAATTGTAAAATTTTATTATTTGATGAAAAAATAAGCACAAGATAGTGAGAGAAAAAAGAAAAGGTAAATAATTTACAAATTTCCACGGATTTCTATGAGAATATAATCCATGGAAAATGCGAGCGTGATAGTAACGCGCTTTGACTGCGCGTGGGTTTCGCCTATGTTGTGGATAAGCTATTTCAGTCTAATTTCTCTAGTTGGGCCTATTTACATATGGGCCTCTTGTTTTCTTGAAAATCACTACTATTTTTTTTTCTGGGAATTCTGCATATTATTTTTTTATCATAATTTTTTTATTCAGCATTTTCACCATAAATTGGACTCTTTAAGACAAATTTTCTTTGTAAGTATCATCTTTCAAGATCAATAAATGTTTTTGTATTTATTTTGTGAGAAAATAAGAAAAATAAATTCAGTATCAAATTATCGATGCATGTAACGGTGAAAACTTATATAATATGAATAAAATCGGCAGTAATATGAAATATGTTTTTAAATGTGAATTACTTTAGAAAGGACATTGGAAAAGATGGGTCAAAGGGGAATAATCATAAGCTCCTTCTTTTGAAAGAGTTTTTATTTACTCGTCTTTTTCTTTTTACTTGCCCTTTTGTGGGGCAAAATAACAAAAATAACCTTAAAAATAACAAGAGCAACAGCCATACCCTTAGAATTTCTAGGGTTTCCCAAAAAACCAATATTTTCAATAAAATTACAGAAATACCAGAATAATTAGTCTGACCAAAAATTCTTTGGTATGACCAGTATGACCAAATTCAAATGGTATGACCAAATTCAAATGGTATGACCAGTTTGACTGAATTTCGACTAATTTAACAATTGGTATCAGAGCCAGGTAACGATTATGGACAACGAAAAAATTGATTTTTCGAAGGGATTACCATTAATATTAACCAATGAAGATGAATGTTATCCCGGATTTCCTTATAAGGGAAAGGTGATAACAATACCTAAAAATCTTCATAATCAAAGCCGATATTATATTGGTACCATCTTTGATGATGATACTAATCATAATCTCGGAAATAAAATAAAGAAAATAGGTTTTACCCTAAACAATATTGTTGAAATGATTTCTTATGGAATCATCCATCAAAATCCAGAAAATCATGAAGAATTAAAAAGAAATATTGAGAATATAAAATCAGATTTAGAGAATCAACTACAAAAATTAATAAAAATATTTGAACAAAACCATGAAAAACAAAATGAAACTAATAATATAAATAAAAAATTAGAAGAAATAATATATCTACAAGAAAAAAGTATTAAAGAAATAAAACAAAACTCTGAGGAATTAAAAGAATATATTAAAACAATAATAGGATGACAGAAACTATGAAAGAAACTATAGAAAAAATAATTAAAGAAACAACAGCTGAAATAAAAGAATTACTACTAAATATCAAAGAAATACTCACAACAGCAAATGGTTACAGTAATAATAACAAACAAATTCAAATAATAAAAGAACTTAACGAAGCTAAAGAATTAGTAAATAATATTATTACAAGAAATAACGGAAAAGAAATAATGGATCCAGATGAAAATGAAAAACCAAAAATATTAGAAATAATAGAACAATTACAAGAAATAATCGAACGACTTAACCAAAATAGATATATCACTATAAAAGACTTACAAAATTATTTTAAAAAAGAAACAAAAGAATTAATTATTATCGATAAATCTAATTTTCGAATTAGATCACCACCAAAGATATAATGGAAGGACTAGATGATCAGATAGAAAGATTATCAACATTATTAGCGGCTCTTAATATACCCGAAGAAGAACAACCTGATGAAACTGAAAAAATTGTCTTAGATTATAGTAGCGATGAAAATCCTTACGAAAATCCATATAATAATCCTTTCCTAGTAAAAACCGAACTAGAGAGGGGGGAGAACAGTAATAATAATAGTAATAATAATACATTACCTAAAAAACGAACACATGATGAATATCAAGGATACAAAGATCATGAATATGAACTATATCAAAACCAATATATTCCGAAAGGAAACAATTGGAGAAAAGTTCCTTTTGAATATATTCCCAAATATGATACATTTAATATAAAATCTTCAGAAATATTAAATTTAGATTGTGAAATTAATCCAACTAGAACATTAGAAGATTGGAAAAATCGTACAAGTTTGTTAATACAGACTAATAAGGAACTAAGAGATTTACACCCTCACGAAATGTTAAGTTACTTAGAACATAAAACAACAGGAATAGTATACAACTACTTAATAGGATTATCAACAGGAATAAAAGCAGAGAAAATTCTAAGATCAACTGCATGGGAAACATTTGTTAGGCTAATTGACGTAATAGGAGAAGAATTTCTTGGAAGAACTTCTAACGCACAATTAAGAGAAACACAAATATCAGAAGTTGCACTATGGAAAATAGTAAATCTTAGAATTTGTAACATGTGCTATCTTGAAGCATTCATTTGCGAATTTAGAGATCATTACTATCAACTAGCAACGGATAAGAAAATAGTAGCCGAAGAATTATTCTTCGATAAACTACCTTTATCAATATCAGAAGAAATAAAAACCATATACCAGAATAAAGTAAATGAGGGACAAATTCCCAATACTCTAGGAGGAAGAATAACAACATTAAAAGATTGGCATTTGTTTCAATGTAATCAAGAAAAACGAAAACAAGAGGCAAAAATCGATAAATTATGTTGTGCTGCAATACCAGGAAAAATAGGTAAATATGGTTGTGAACCTATTCGCCAAAAACATAAAAAAAAGAAATGGAGAAAAATTCCATATAAAAAATATAGGAAACAAAAATACATACCACAAAAATATTTCAGAAATAGAAAACAATACAAAAAGAAAAACTATGGTAAGAAGGATACATACTGTCCTTCTAAGAAAAAGAATTGTAAATGTTGGCTATGCCAAGAAGAGGGACATTATGCAAATGAATGTCCTAAAAAAGGAAAGAAAAAAGAAAAAGAAATACTACGAATAGCATATGATATGGGCTTTGAACCAATCGAATCAGATTCAGAGTTTGACTCTGACATCGAAATATATGCATATACCACTGAATCATCCGATTCAGAAAATGAATAGAAAAATACTAAAATCAGGAAACCCTAACGCAACATTCATACAAATAACTATTGAAAATAAAAGATTATTAGCATACATAGACACCGGAGCAACTCTATGTTTTGCTAAAAGAAATATCATCAAAAAATGGGTACGATTAGAGAAACCACTACGGATAGTAGTGGCTGATAAATCAGCTCATGAAATCTGGTATGTGGCTCAACACGTATCGATAATTATAGAAACTAAAATATTTCCAGCAAAAACAATATATCAACACGATTCCGGACTAGATATAATTATAGGAAATAATTTTCTAAAATTATATCAACCATTTATACAGAGAATAAAAACGGTCAGCCTGAAAGCACCTAAAATAGAAAACCAAAAATCAGAATTAGTTACGACAAAAATAATAACAAAAAATGAAATAATAAAATCTATTATAGAAGATTTAAAAAACAGACTAACATTTATAAGTATGACTCATATCGAACAAAAACTTGATGAAATATGTAGTGATAACCCATTAGATATAAAAAATACAAATGAAGAATTAATAGTAATAAAACTAAAAAACCCCGAAGATGAAATTAATGTACCAAATAAAATGCAATATACTCACAGAGATGTGGAAGAATTCACCAAAGAATGTAAAGAACTACTAGATAAAGGTATTATACGAGAAAGCACGAGTCCACATTCGGCTCCAGCTTTCTATGTAGAAAATAATAATGAGATAAAACGAGGAAAAAGAAGAATGGTAATAAACTATAAAAAATTAAATGAAGCAACTATTGGGAATAGTTATAAATTACCGAGAAAAGATTATATTCTTGAAAGAATAAAAGGAAAAAACTGGTTTAGCAGTCTTGATGCTAAATCAGGATATTGGCAGCTTCGATTATCAGAAGAAACAAAGCCATTAACGGCATTCTCATGCCCCCCACAAAAACATTATGAATGGAATGTTCTTCCATTTGGATTAAAACAAGCACCAGCAATATACCAACAATTCATGGATAGAAATCTCCATGGATTAGAAGAATATTGCCTAGCATATATTGATGATATAATAATATTTACGAATGGAACACAATCAGAACACACTGAAAAATTAATCATTGTTCTAGAACGATGCAAAGAAAAAGGATTAGTTATCTCTAAAAAGAAATCAAAATTAGTACAACAAGAAATTGAATATCTTGGATTAAAAATAAATAACAATGGAGAAATTGAACTAACAAGTAATGTACATGAAAAAATACAACAATTTCCCAACGAATTATCAGACAGAAAACAAATTCAAAGGTTCCTTGGGTGCCTAAATTATGTTTCTGAACAAGGATTTTTAAAATCCCTAGCAAAAGAACGAAAACAATTACAGAAAAAGATATCAGATAAAATACAATGGTCTTGGTCTAACCAGGATACAAACTTAGTAAAACATATAAAAGAAAACATCAAGGTATTACCACGACTATACAATCCAACGATTAAAGATTTCTTGATTATTGAAACAGATGCATCCAAAGAAGTTTGGGCAGGATGCATGCTAGCAATAAAGGATGGAAAAGAATTACTTCATCTTGACCAATACGGTCGTACTAATAATAATGAAGTACCAAAAACTGAAAAACAAAAAACAATATTATGCAAATATATCTCAGGAACATTCTCACGAACAGAGATGAATTATCCAATTCACGAGCTCGAAACACTTGCGTGTCTTCGAACCTTGAAGAAATGGAAAATTGATCTCCTACAAACTCGGTTCGAATTACGAACTGATTCACAATATGTAACAGGGTTCTGGAGGTATAAAATACAACCAGAATTCCAAAAAGGACGACTAATCAGATGGCAACTAGAATTGCATCAATATGAACCATATATTAAATATATTAAGTCAGCAAACAATTGTTTTGCAGACACTCTAACAAGAGAATGGAAGGAATAATCAAGGCAATTCAGAATCAGATCAGTCAAAAAGACAACCAGATCAAGACGATTCAGGAAAATCTCTCAAAACTCTTTGAGGAGAGGGAGGAGTTGATTAAATCCTTGAACATCATTATAAAAGCAACTGGTGGAACACCAGTAGAAGAAGACCAAAAGCAAGAACATACAACAAAAGGATTAGATCAGGTTACCCTTCCTACTGATATCAAGGTAGAAGAAAAACCAAATAAATGGTACGCTATCTTTAGTGGACCATTCAGAGGAGTATACGTAGACTACGCGATCTTTTCGCAACATACCAACGGAAAGAAGGTTTCACACCAAAC
>NW_010965451.1:2637093-2691583 GCF_000463585.1 Tarenaya hassleriana
GAAACGATCATCACCAACACCAACCGACAGGGATTATCTACAAAAGCGAATCAGGTATGGCATCAACCTCTGCATTCGATAATTTTATACAATCAGATGAAGAATATTTCTTTGATGGAATTATAGATATAAACAAAATACGAAAAATAAGTTTTGATCTCCAAAAAGATGAAAACTTCGAACAGACTATACTAGGAAAAATAAAGAAGCAATTATCGAGAACAAACATAATAAAGTTCGGAATAATGGTTGGAGAAACACCAGTACCAATTGAACAAACTACAGGAGAACTCATTCTCCCAATTATTAACAAAGAACAAATCCTAGAACGACTTAGAAATTGTCCCGAAAAACAAAGAAAACAAATAGCCTACATACACTGTAGTACTATTCAAATAATTATAAAATCAACATTCAAAGAAGGTATCGATTCCCCGATTACCTTTCAAATTAGAGATGACAGATTAACCAATTATAAAGAAAGTATTATAGCCGAAGGAAAAGGAAATCTTTCTTCTGGAAAAATTAAATTTAACATTAATATACAACTCGGATTATCATTGAAAGATAAAGACTTGGATAATTCAATAGTTATCCAATACAAACTAGATAGAACAGATTTCATGGAAAAAGGAAATCACCCTTTTTCTATAACCTATCAGATTAACTACGCATTAACCAATAGTCATCACAGTTTAAATTTTAGAAACAAAGAGATTATAGAAATAGATGATTTATTTAAACCAGTAATTTATCTAAAAAGACCATTAACTGCAATAGAACCAGGACGGAAATCGTTGTTACGACTTAACCCAAGATTAAGTATACAAGAATCACCATCTCTATTATTCAACACTGAACAATCAGAAGAAAACCCGGAAGATTACTCTAAATTACGAAAAACAATATCACAAATCAATAATCTTACAAAATGAATTTCAACGAAGACTTTATCGAAAAACTATCCTTATTAAATCTTGAAAGTTTACCATGCCTAGATCATCTTGAACAATTATTAGTTGAAACTATAGAAAGTATATTCAGAGAACGAACTTATGGAACAATTGAACGAAATGAACTTAATAAGGAAAATCGAAAAATAAGAATGATTAGTGCAATATTTAACGCAGTAAGAGAGATTAAACGAGATATTATAAATTCTGACGAATAAAATGGAAAAAATATACAAGAAAAATATCGAATTATTAAACGCACCAGTACAACATTTAGAAACATATAGTAAACTAAGATGCATACAAAATACAATAGAAAAAGAACAAATTAACAATATAATTACAGAATTAAATAAATTAATTACAATAAAAGAAATAAAAATTGAATATTTTAGAAAACATTCATCGAAAGATAATTATAATGGACATTGGCTTCCATTTTTAGAAGAAACGCTAAACCGAATAAAAGAAATGTTAAGTTTTTTCGAAAACGAAATAAAGTCCCCTGAATAAAATAATAATAAAATATAATTATTATATTAAAGGACAAAATTGGAATTATCAAAATTTCAAGGTTACCCTTGAAGTCAAAATGACATTTAAAGGTATTTTTGTAAATGCCCCCTTTTGTGGAGGTACGGTCCAGGGAATGTTTCTTTGCTTCTTTAACAAGAAAATAAAAAACTAATAAAAGAGTTTTCGAACAATTTATATTAAAGATATTAATATTATTTTATAAATTGATTATTTCACGGCTGAGTCACCGCTGTTCCAATATCGGTTACAAATTATAATCTTATCTTGTCTAATTAATTATTATTTTTAATCCAGAACGGGTAATAGAGTAATTTCCAACCTCTTGCTTCTGTTTTTTAATTGAATAAAAATATATCCGACTTTAAAAAAAAATTGTGAAGGGTCCATGGGCCTATAGTAGGCCCGTGATTCCACAAGAATGGGCTCCAAAGGCTCAAATGTATTGTTCTCATCTATTCTTGGTCGTATGCCAAAATATTTTGATTGTAATAATCTTTATTCAAATCAATATTGACTCTAGTCTTGTCTCTTTGTTTCTCGATTGAGCTAAATAATCATAATTGATTTAGTTAAGGTATATACCTATTTCCTTGTTTTTGATTGGATTCTTCCGAAAAGGAAAAAAAAAATCAAAATTAAATAGAAATTTGTATGGTAAAATCTAATATTATATAAATTTTTCATCATTTCCAACGTTAGCGTTTAGGCCCAAACTCGTTAACTCGTGCCCATCATAATATATCGCATAAATTGTTCTCTCGTCTAGAATTACGCCGTAATTGTTTTTTTTTTTTTTATAACGGAAGATCTCTAGCTGCTACCCTTCGGGCACGCTGACTAGATAAACCTCCGGTCCAGAAGCAATCTTTGTATATGAATCATATAAATCCAGAAATTACCTCCCTCTCCATCAGACAGGAATCGAACACTCAACCTCAAGATGGAGTTACCTCCTATCCCAAGTTTAACCACTCGTCCATGATCTGTTGGGTTACACCGTAATTGTTTATATATATATATATATATATTAGGCAACGGTTAACTTAATGTTTTCCAGGTGTTAACACTCAATTAACGGTTTATGTCTGGACACAATCACCCTCTTTTCCGGCTATATCTTGGACCGGAGAAAGTATCCCCTGCTTCGCGCACTACACACACATATACCCCATACGGTTATGATAAGACACAAGAGTGAATCTGTGGCTTCACCCAAATGCTTTATTTTCTAAGATTTGGGAGTTGGCCATTTCAGTTTTCTCAAGTAAAACCCGTCCTATCCCAATTATATATATGAATGTGATTTTTTTTTTATAAAAAAGAATAAAATCCCCGCTGAGCGGAATCTAATTTAGAAACCTACTGAATATGATTTTTTTAATAAAAAATAAAAAATGTGAATCTAAAAATGATGGAAGCCAATCCAATCCGTCATCACATGGATTAATGCCATAATAGATTGAAATATTATTATTAACAGGGATCGGGGTTAATGTTTCCGTGGTGGAGTCACATAATACATATATATATATATATATATAATGTTCTTTAAAAGCCTGTTAAAACTAGAAGACCATTGTCAATATAATTACAGAAAATAAGTTTATATACTTGGTATTTAAAACAAAAATTGTAACATCTGAAATACATATTAAACTGTAATATCTATAATTCAGAGGTTAAATGATTCCTGATACATTTATAAATTTAAACTTTTAACTCCTGTATTTTTTTTATTAATACTTCAAATTTACAGTTTAGTATGTATTAAAGATGTTTTTAGAACAAATGAACAAAAAATCCGAAGCTAAACTAAAACGATAACCAGAAGATTTCTAGAAAAAAGCAAATAATAGCGACAAAAATATATTGAAAATGACAACAACAACAACAAAAAATATAGTTTTTGCATCTCAGAAATGGACGGTCAGGATTGATCTTTGTCCAGGAGATTGAGATCTTAATAAATGCTTTATGAGTCTTTATCTATATAAAAAGCCCATTCCATTTATGATTCTAGACAGGACAACATCCAAAAAAAAAAAACCTTCCATATCAAGAAAAGAATCGTACTCGTTCTTGATCTTGTCCGAAAATGGAAAACCTGGGCGACGAGTACAACAACTATTGGGAGACCACGATGTTCTTCCGGAACGAAGAACTCGAATACAGCAGGTTCTTTTTTTTTTTAGAGTTGATGTAATTCACCAATTCTTCATAATTTTCTATTTCTCATGTGATTTTATTTTTAAATCTCGGGTTTTAATACCCAGTTGGGCGTTCGAGGAGGCGTTGTCCGGCGGCTCAGGGGGATTGAGTTCCCCGGACGTCGGAACAGTGACGTCACCGTCGGCGTCGAAGACCGTCGTGTCGGAGAAGAACAGACGTCGCCGGTTTAACCAGAGGCTCTTCGCTCTCCGATCCGTAGTCCCTAAAATCAGCAAGGTCCCCAAATAAATTTTATAAAAAAGAAACCCTAACTAAGATAATTATGATAATATAATTACAATTATAATTATGTATGAGAGTTTAATCAAATTGTTCGGTGCGCGGTATATATTATAGTTGGACAGGACGTCGGTTATAAAAGATTCGATCGCTTATATCAAAGAGCTACAAGAGCAGGAGAAAAAACTGGAGGCGGAGATCAGAGAGCTCGAATCATCAATAATCTTTTATAGAAATCCGATAAATGGTTATAGAGATCACTCTCTCCATCAAGAACTTATGTCCGACGTCAGATCCAAAAAGATGAAACAGATCATTGGATCGAGCACTGTACAAATATCTCCCATTGAAGCCCTCGAAGTAAGTGTACATACATACATATATATATATATATGAGCTAATAATTATGTATAAATATATATATATATATCATATTTTGATTATAGATTTGGGTATTATTATATATATATATATATAAAAAGATGAAGGTGATGTGGATGGGGGAGAAGAGAGGAGTGGTGATTATAACATGCAACAAGGAGAGAGAGACGATGGCTGGGCTTTGTCAAGTCTTTGAGTCTTTGAACCTCAAAATCATTACAGCAAACTTCTCTTCTCCGTTGTCCGGTCGTCTCTCCGCCACTCTCTTCATCGAGGTCATCATCATCATCATCATCACTTATCTTTTTCTTCTTCACTATTAGTGGTGGTGGTGTTTTATTTCGTTTATACCGAAACAATATATAGTTGGTTTTTTGATCAAATATTTAAATAGAGATGGATTTCTCGGATTACACAGAAATAAAAAAAAATATTGATATACTAAATAAAATATTTAAACAGTTAAATAGTGATTGAATGTAGATGCGTTAATGACCATAAAATATATTCGGATAAACTCTAATGCATATTCGTACTAACTATAGTGTGTGTGTATATTATTGTGAGAAAAAAAATCTTTTAATGACAAAAATGTTGAAAAAAAAACTAGAAGTACAGACCAGATGGATTCAGATTTGTGGAATGCTTTAATAAAGCGAATTATTCTCATTAATATACTTTTTATAGCTTTTGCATACAAAAACTGTTTTCCAGATTTTGAAGGGAAACATATATTGTCCCATTTGTCACAATCTAATTTATTCACTTGTTACATATATATATATATATATATATATATAATTTCATCATTGTTTCTTAAATATATTATAGTATTTAATGTGATTGTCCACAGAATTAATTTTAAACTCAAAAGTAATCAATAATGTTGTCCAATTATTATGGCTGCCTCAAGAGTCAAGACCATCAAACACCCTTTTTAATTTATCTTTCGTCTTTTGATTACCAAAATGTCATTTGTAAACAAACCCTAATCTAATAACAAAAGGTAAAATAAATAATCTAATTGCTGTTTTACAAATTTTTTTTCCATACAGTTGGTCCAACGACTCAGAAGAATAACCTATTTTAAACACGTGGTTCCGATCCCAAAATTTAAATCATCTGTGAAAATTTTACATTTTTAAAATGCTTGATTGCTCATTTTAATCATTTCTTCTTCTTCACGCACGTGCTTTATAATTTCAACTTCTCTACTCATTTTTTGCGTAAAAAACCAGACATTTCTTATATTAGTCGTTATATATAATATATACGATTAGTTTACGTAAATCAGACGGTTATGTAAATTTGCACCCAGTTTATTCTAATTTTGAATAACTTCATATATATATATATATGTATATATATAGGTAGATAAATTTAACCTATTTTTACTTTGTTTTAATTAATATTTTGGTCCTTTGGGTATTATTTTAGGCGGACGAAGAGGAGAGAGGCATTCTAGAGGCAAAGATACTCACGGCAATTGCAGCTTCCAATGCTTCTAACTATTCTTCACACGAGAGAAATGGAAAATTTATTTAATATTTTTATATTTGTAAAGACTATATATTTCAATTTCTCCCTTCAATCTATTTACTTAAGACAAAAATCCTCGGAGCCCTTGATAGTATTTTTATTACGTGCTTATGGAATTTCAATTTTCTCAATTTTTTTTGTGGAAAACATAAAATTATATAATATAGAGAGAGATCCACAGGCACTCGGAGACCATTTGGGCCTCAAATGAAATAATATTAGGCCTCTCCGCCTCTTTTCTTGTTACTTTTCTTTTCCCCCTTCCTATTTTCCAGCCTTAAAAGCCCATTGGGCCTACACTGATATTATTGGGCCCAAAGTGATAGAGGGAAGGGGAAGTCCATGTTAAGTGTACAACAGTACAAGTATATACAGATTTCTTTTTCTTTTTTTTTCTATACGTTTAACATCGACTAGATTTTTATTAAAAAAATTTAAAATTCAATATTTTTTTAATCAAAATGGATAAATTTATATTTATTTTAATAGATTAAAAAGATAGTTATTTCAAAATTCATTATTTTCTACTTTTCATGACATCTTATTGTTTTTATTGATATGGCAATGACGCTAATTGATACATAAAATTTGAATATTTATTCGGTATTAAAAGTAATAAAAATGATATTATTCTTTGAATAGTTTATATACTTTCATGAGATTTTTCCCCCCTTAAGATTCGCAAAAAGATTGATTCACTACACAGCCTGAGTGTGCAACTCAAAAAGAGATTCCAATGCTGCACACAACCACCCCATATCACAACCTCATCTGTGCTAAGAACAAAAAGAGAAGAGCATTGCTCTCCATTTTTTTTTTTCAGACATCCTTAAAGATCTGTCTCTCTTCACAATTAGATGTGTACAAAAAAAACACTCATTTTTGTTGTGTAACCTGCAAGGGATTTTGATGTTCAAGCTCACACTTGTGGAACATAAAGATCATCGGCGAGAACTCGTGTTATCCTGATGAACATCTCGACCCTTTCGCCTCCTTGCATCTAACCGAGGCCTCAGCTGAAAACAAAAAACAGACTTTTAGTCTCTAGAGAAGACAGGATCTTGGTCTTGAGTGAAAAGGGTACTTACAGTTTCAATGTACTTGAGCTGTTTCATGATCTCACTTGTCTCCAGCTCCTGAAGAAATAGAAAAAAGATAAAACACAAGATGATGAGTTAACCTTTCAAGAATCCACAATGCTTGTTCCTGGATGGAAATGATTACAAACAGTAGTGAATTTCCTCTGTTTTTTTTCGAGACTCTGATCCTCACTAAACTCAGGAATGCTGTTTTGGCAACAGATGGTTGATCCCACACAAGCTTGTGATAGACCCTCGGGTTTTGACCGGGAGGGCATTGGATGGGGGTGGCCAGGTCTAAGCCCGAGGAAGGTGCATTCTGAGAGGGTTGGGTAAATTATGACATTTTTATTACCGATATTTCTATTTTCAAGTTAAGACATATTCCCTATCCCGACAGGAACCCGTCAGCTGGTTACCATGGAAGGCGTCTCGAGAGAAAAAGACAATATATCTGACCTGTGGGACGGCACAGTCAGCATGAGGTGGATCCCAGAAGATGCAGCAGAAGCATTCCCAGTTATCAGTCTGTACTTCATAAAGAGGGGCCCTGTGTTCATTAGACAATTCAATAATCTTCAGTACCTAAAAACAGAGAAAACATAACTTAACACCATCTAATTGATATCAGTGTAGAGGTGTGAGGACACATGGATATGGAAAAAGACTCCTGAATGATTCAGTGGCTTCAATGATAAAATGGGCTTCCGATTGAAATCAGGAAAGACAGGAATTCATTGAAATGAAATCATTATATGAAAAATCCCAAAAGCGAGTATTGAAGCTCGTAAATATTACGAGTGCATGGACCATGAGATGGAACATTCTCAATTATTCACCTTACCTGCGCCATTTCCCACAGATTTCTCCATTAATATCTTCCTCTCTGCATTGGAGCCAATTCCCTATAGAGCTCAGTTTCCTAGCACTATTTATGTTGAAATGCTACAAAAACAAAGAAGAGTCGCAACTCTTTGAAATCCACCCAATGATATGGCCACACAAAACACATGCTTATCCGCTTAATATGAGAGCTTACATGCATATATTCTGACTGATTGATTCCCAAAGGTTCACCAGCAAGAGAAGTATCACTGCATTGAATCAAAATAATTTCTCAACAAAACCCTTCAACCAGCAGAAATCTTTGATTCCATTTCTGGGAGTAGGGTATTTGATGATGGTTCAAGTACATACCTCGTGGTTGGACCTGACCATTCAGGAACTTTGGCTTGAAAGTTTGTCCCTATCCGGACACCTGTTTTATATTGTTCAGGATCTCTCAACATCAAAGCTACCGAGCACATTTCATTCCGAGGAGGTGAAGTTCCCCATTTTCGTTCCTGTGAAGCTCTTCCCCTTTTCTTGTTATTGATCTCGTTGAGGATTTTTCGCTTCGTTTTCAGACATGATGGACAAAGCCACTCATCAATCTCTGAAATTTCGGTCATTTGAACGCTGCAGCAGTATGTATGAAACACACCTTCACATTTATCACAAATAAGTATATTTTCGGCAGCTACTGAACGATCACAAATCTTGCACCCTCTGGAGGAGCTGCTTGTACCGATTGTAACAGTCTCTTCAACATGAGAACTGGTTCTGCCAGGCCAAGCTCCATCAAGCAAGCCATCTCTTCTAAGAATTGAAACGCATATCTCTTCTGCTGACATATTTTTTGTTATGTTCTCAGTCAC
This sequence comes from Tarenaya hassleriana, assembly GCF_000463585.1. Lineage (NCBI taxonomy): Eukaryota > Viridiplantae > Streptophyta > Magnoliopsida > Brassicales > Cleomaceae > Tarenaya > Tarenaya hassleriana. Next base: position 2,645,728 of record NW_010965451.1, read on the forward strand.
CATTGCACCAGAGGATGAGCATCCAGTAACTTCCCCTGCCCAAGAATTCTTGGACACAAAAGCAAGTCCAGATATGGGTTTCGATGACGAGCAAGCGTCATTCTTGCAACTGCTGACCATCCCATCAGAAACACATATTACTTCTGCAACTGGGGATTTATGCACGTTTTTCGGGTTTGAAACATCAGTCTCTTTATTGCAACCGTGAAAATATCTACCAGCAAGAGAACTGACTGCTGAAACTCGACCCTTACATTTCTTGGTTTTCTCAGAGTCATGTTCAGTTGAAGTACCGCATGGCTCCACCCTTCTCTTCTTTCGCCTATACACAAGAAAGCCATCAGGACCATCACCACGTCTCTTGTTCTTTCCATGACTATGCTCAACAACAATGCCATTTGTTGTCACTCTCTGCTTCTTTTGGAGATACAAAAGAGAGTCATCAAGCTGATCACCACTTCTCTCGGTTTCTCCATAGTCATGTTCAGTTGAAGTACCGGTTGGCTCCACCCTTCTCTTCTTTCGCCTATACACAACAAAGCCATCAGGACCACCACGTCTCTTGTTCTTTCCAGGGCTATTCTCAGCAAAAGTGCCATTCGTTGTCACTCTCTGCTTCTTTTGGAGATACAAAAGAGAGTCATCAAGCTGACCACAACTTCTCTTGGCTTCTCTAGAGTCATGTTCAGTAAAAATACCAGCTGATTTCATTTTCCACTTCCTTCGGCTATAGACACGACAGTTATCGAGCCTATCATCCCTTCTCTTAGTCGCTCCCCTGTCATCTTCCAGGAAAAGAGAGTCATTGAGATTATCACCCCTTCCCTTGGACTTTACAGGGTTATCTTCGGTAGAAGTACCACTGGGTTTCACTATCGGCTTCCTTCGTCTATACACGCGAGAAATTAGAGCATTTCGCGATGTTTTCGGCTTCCTTCGTCTATACACACGAGAAATCAGAGCATTTCGCGATTTTTTGTTTGTCATTGACTGTTCTGGACAAATTGTTGGACGGGTTGGATGGCTTGATACATCAAGATCTTTTCCAGATGTTTCTGGCTTTGCATCAGAAAAACTTACTTCATAACTTTCAGACAATTTGTGGAACATCTGACAAGCTTCACCATGTGATATCCAATAATGCCCAGTAAATGGACTCTGACACCGAGGCACGTTAAAAGAACTTGTTTCAATGGAAGAACATAAAGAACTCTCTACCAACATTTTCACATGAGAACCCCCAACAATATTCGAAGCACATCCCTTCTCTAATAACATATGAATCTGTTCCTCAACTCCTTCATATAGCGCTTTGGGAAACCTCAAATTGAATTCACATCCAACTAATCTCCTGAACTTAGCTTCCTGTGGACAAAGACAAGACATGCAACAGAATCAAAATGCAAGGGAAATCTTGAGCCCATGACTAACAGAACTTGGATTGCAATTCCATTCTGATCTGACACATATTGGTTAATAACCCCTTCAAACTCTTATCACAAGCCCAGATGGTAGCTGTATGTAATTCCAAACGGTTGATGCAATTCCACTAAGGGAAAATCCCAAGGCGTTTGTCATAATTCAGCAGATTTTTCAGGTAGTTCTGGGATTCCTATCACATCAAATCATAGTCTAGTACTCAGATATATAAAACCGCTAAGAATTGGATCTAACTTGTTGTAAATCTGAAAACCCATGTACCCTTGATTATCTTTCAAACGAATTATGCGTACCTCTTGAATCCAAGCAAATTTCAGCAAAAGGCCTAGTTACAAAGTCTTGAAAGCAAACCATTTGAATGATTACGCAATCAATAGAGATTTTGCCTTTATCTTCTAGTTTCAGCTTACAATCTGGGCCACTCTCTCAACAAACTTAATGTGAGTAATCTCCACTGTGAAAAATTCACAATAATGCAGAATGGGTTCATCTATCAAACCCTAGAACACTAATGGGCATAAACCATCAGAAACCAACCACAAAGATTTTGCCTCCACACATTCACAATCACGCAAACAACTCATATATCACAAGCCCATCAACCAGAAAGCGAAGGCAACCGAGTAACATCGCAGATACGCAGACAAAGATTCGGCAAAAGAACATGACAAAAACAAACGCATTACCTGATGAAGAAGGAGACTTGGCTTTTGCCCTTTGTGGGAACTCGCCACTCTTCTGCAGACTCCCTCTCTCCCTCCTCTCTCTCTCTCTCTCTCTCTCTCTCTCTCTCTCACTGGGAAATCTTTTCCGTGTTTCCCCGGTGGCCCTTCTGCATATTTACGTCTTGGAAAACCGAGAAGTCCATAGAATTTGAAAAGAACCCATTTTTCCATATTTATATTCCAACCGCTCAGATTTTTTCTTAAAGCCATATTCTTTGTAGTCTGTTTTATTCTGAAACTTAATGATATGGATTTATTTGGAATAAGAGAACATGAAGACATTTGATAAAACAAATAGTATATAATCCATGGGTTTATCATGTAAATCTATAACACAGCATTCTCAAGGGCTAAAGATTCAAAGAACAATGTCTACAACACAGAGCCTTTCTATGTTAAAATGAAGTTCCAAAAATGTTACAGTACAACTACAACAAGAGAAAACTACATAAGCAAGAGGGCATCTATGTGTGGGTATATATATGTATATCCATCACCCAAACATGGGGTATGCTCATGTTTTACACTGCAGCATCAAGCTCCTTTTCCTTGATCTCTGCTATTGGAACATACACTATTGAGTTTTCTTCAAGTAAACAAGAAGACTTGCCTAACTTTTTCCGACCTCTCTGTCTTCTAAATCTTGACAACCTTGACTTCATGTCCTGTATCTTGTTTTGTGTCCTACAAAGCCTCTCCATTTCTGTTTCAAATTCCTGGTTATGTTCAGTGGTCTTGCCCTCTCTGTTCTTCTCTTCTGTATGCTTCTTCAGGCTTATGTCAACACCAACCTGACCAGCAACCTGAAGGCAACAAGAATGAAGACTTGAAAGGAATTAGGCAACAAGAATGAAGGTTAAAGCAGAAATCTTGGACAATGGGCACTGCTGTCTTCTTCTGCAAATGAAAGAAAAGAGACACTTGCCTGTTCACTGCTCTTCTGTCTGTTGGAAAGGGAAGTGTTTTCCAGATCTTTTGATCCATATGAGACAGTCTCGACAAATGTATTCCTCGGTTCATTTGTCTCTTCATGCTTCTCGTGGATTGCTCCAGGTTCAGGACCTTCAGACAATACAGTAGAACCATGAGCTGGTTTCGTGCTCTCGGTCTGTAATGGAACAGAACAAACATAAGATATCTGTATAAACAATGTAATCTTAGAAGGGAACTGGGCAAAGGTTTGAAAATCAACTTGTTTAGGTTCATATGAGTGAGGAAGGTATACAACTGATACATCAAAAAGAAAAACCTCGTTTGAAAATCACTTAACGCACCTTCCTACTCTTCATTGCCATAAAACGGGCATTCTTGAACCATTCACTGACCTGAAATTGCCATGAAAGATGACCATAGAGCACATGAAGAAATCTACTGCATTATAAATTGGTCCCGAAAACTCATAATCAGATTATCTCATGATCACTGCACCTTATCTGGTTCAAGATCCAACTCTTTTGAAAGATTATCCCTCACACTTTTTGAAGGAAGTTCATTCTCAGTAAACACCTTACGAAGCTTCTGCCACATAATGTACGTAGTTAGAACATTTTGAACCCAGCAAATAGATAGACTTTCCCGAGAAATACAGATAGAGATTTGGAAACATGAAGCTAATCCAGACCTCAACCGCATCTCTGGGAAGTCTGGAGGCTGGCTTTTCTTTAATGTCCGCAGAGAGCCTTTCTCTCTCCATAGTAGTTTCTACATTTGGATCTTTCTCATTACTTTCAAAGAGAGTTACAAGTGTACTTGCAGCGTCGGATTCCTTTTTTCTTCTCCTTTTGTGCTTGGGACCCCAGTCTTCATCTTCACTAAACTGCTCATGAAGAAGAGCATCCTTTCCGAACATTTCCTGATCAAATATGAAAATGACGTGATGTTGACTGAAGCAAATCCTCAACAACAATGACTTGCAGTCATTACATCCTAGAAACAATGTGGCGTTATGAACAACAATAGGGAAACCCAGAAATTAGTAAAGAGTTAGAAGATAAATCTAAATCTGGAACCGGTGAAATGGTTGATGAATCTCCTCCCACTCCCCTTAAAAAGACTCTTACCCATAATTCCCTTCTCCATTTGTTATAAAGCAGAGTATAACCAACCTAACTCACGTAGGTATCAATCATAGTTAACTAAAAGCAACCATATGTCCAGACCTTAATTACTTTATTCTACTTGGTATCAAGTAGTGAAGTTTTTGGCTTCAAGCTCATCAATTCTATTAGTGGTTCTTCTTGCCAGAATCAAAGTATATAACGAAATATCATTACAAAGCAGCTCTAACGGGTACCTCAAGTATGGCATGACCAAAAAGTCTACCAAACTTACTGGAACAGAAATGGTATGGTTCTGCATCTCACCACCGAATTATACCCTCTTTGTTCAGACATATACAGTGCTCTCATGCTTTTTTATTGGTAAAAAAACTGTAGTAGAGGGTACTTCTGTTCAGTTCTTGAAAAGGTTCTGATGATTTTCATTTTTTCTCCATTTATTTCAGCCAGAAAACTTCAACCCTTCAACATTTTAGGCGATGAACTGTAACTTATTTCAGGATTATTATTTTCCTTAAAAAGGAAACAGATTTCTAAGATTTTGTTGTGAGGTAACCACAAAAGTCAGATAAAGGGATTTAAGCATAGATACTCACATCGTATAATTTCCTATAGTCCACTGCTCTCCGCTGTCTTGGACCACATACAATATCTTCATTACTGGTTTCACCTGAATCCACCCTATGGCCAACTGCATGACTTATATTATCGGATTCCAATCCCCATCTCCCAGACCCTGAAGATAGCGCAACACCACCTGAAGACCAGCTCAAGCTCGTTGAAATGCTTTCACCATCATCACCACCACTGCCCACACCACTCATGTCACTGCCTTGTTCCCTCATTTCTGGATCATAATCATCATCCTCAGAATCATCCGAAGGCCAATCCTCTCCATTTTTCAGTTGACCATCTGACCCGTTTGGATGACCAGCTTCTTCTTTGAAGATATCCTATCCAGAAATGAGTGAGCAAGTTTGAATATTAGATCAGTATGCAGGACTCTCTACTCGCAGGAGCAAGGCTAGAAAGCTGGATGGATATAGCAAAGTGCCTCGCGACCATTTCAGTGTCACCAGACGGCAAAATATAAGCTATTTCAAGAAAAAATGAAAGGCTGTCTGCCTAGCCCACTCATCGAACATGTCTTTGAGAGGGGCCCAATGACATGAAGATTCCATATAAAATGAAGGGTTACCTTCCAGTTGCTGTCCACTGGGAAGTGAGTTCCTATGTGTGCATTCATGGAGTCTATAATTTCCATCTTACATATACATAATTTGCAGAACCAGCTCTGATCCCCCGGAGGTACTGTGTAAAAATGTTAACCAAGTATAAATATGGAAAAGTATCGTGGAGAAGCCATACCATATAAACTCTAGAAATAGAAAGCATATATGCAAATGCAAGAGGTGAATGGCTTACTGCTCTCCGTCTCAAGAGGAGGTTCGAGGCACTTCTGGTGAAAAGCACGATTACAGGTCCCATCACAAAGTATGATATCATTGTCTAGAAAGGCTTCTCTTGAACTGCATTTTGCACAAAATATCTGGAAAGGAAAACCAAAAGAGGTATACATAAGTGAAATTCCTGCTACTTTATGAGCATATATATAGATCAGAAAGACATGTTATAGAATACATAAATCGGGCTTTCAAAAAGAGGGTAAGAGGAATATTCAATTTCAGGCAACCCACATAAGTTCGGCTTAGTGCATGAAAAATGTTTGAAGCAGTGCTATGAGAATTTTATTTACATGTTCATGATGAACAGATCCATCTGGAGCAATCACTTTCTCTTCGATACTTCCCACTGAACTGAGCATATCCAGCTCATGAATCGCATCACGTATTCCAAGCTTGCACTTCAAGATCTGTTTCCTCGCTCTCTCAAGTTCCTTATCTGGCCTGATCTTTTCTCGGCTGAAAGCCATGGGTTACAAATGTCAGACAACATTTATTTTGTAACTGAAAAGGGGATACAGGAATCCAATGTTTGGTTTGGGATAAAGAAAAAGTGTCACTTAAATGTATTGGACTCCTATATAGTCAAATATCTCTTTCTTGGCTTAATGCAGAGGCGCATAATTTTATATCTTGTCTATTCACACAGAGTAGTTACTATGTCATCTGCTAATAAGTTGATAGATTTCTTCTGTAGAGCAAATACCAATTCTTCCAGTTCATCCCAGTACACACATTCCGAATTTTATTCAGCAAACGTTCTGAACTAAAGAGAAATGAAAACATACGAATACCTGATGGTATAAATGAAAACAGATCCTACCCATATAAGACATTTTAGTTAAAGAAACTTCATTTTGTACCTCTGACCTTTCCAACCTTCTCCTGAGTAAGCATCAATAAGATTCTGCTCCAGCTTCATCTTAATTAACAAATACCTCGTCCGCCTTTGCAACCGCAATCCTTCATCTGGCTCGACCTTGCCCCGTTGCCTCTTTTGTTTCCTCTTCCTTGCTTTCTTAGCTTTCCCTTCCCCATCAGCATCCTTGCTATGGACCCTTGAAGATTTCTTCTCGCTGGAGAATGCTGCACCAGAAGCCTTCTTTCTCGATGAAATTGAACCACTTTTCTCCGCATTGGTTTTCCGCTTTTGTTTGTTTTTTCTCCTATTCGCTATCTTTCTTCCTGCCTTCGCAAAAGGCGCACTTAGCATAGACCCTGTCTCCCCAATTGAAAACTTTTCAGGTTCTCGGTCGATTTGCTCCCTAATTTCACCCTCCTGCATAATGGATTTTCCTTATCACAGAACCAAGTCCTCCTCGCAAATCATGCCATGGAGACCTAAAGAACCAATCCAACAACATAGAAGCCAAAAGGACACCATTAGATACCTACCCTGTACAGGCAAAACCCTCAATCCATAGGTTTTCCTCTTTCTTAAGTACTATACATAGAACATGGAAACCATTGTAGGGTAAGAGAAGAATTATGATTCCTATGATTGCCACTTACCTGCCTTCTTCTATCCAACTACAGCTCAACGCACTCCTATGGAACCCTTAATATTTCCTTAAAGATGGCGAATTTCGGATCAAAGCTGAAAACTTTATTCGAAATTAAACGACAGAGCTAACAGTAGGCTAATAAAGATCACCTCAGACGAGAACATCTCATGGGAATCCAGAAACCAACAACTCTTTTCACACTCACAAGTTCGAGACCCGAAACTTAGAAACCAAAAGCATGAACATTTACGAATACCCACGATTAATCCAAGCAAAAGGACTACGATTCCTCGACAATAGACAAAGTACCACCCGATAAATTACAGGATAGAGCTCAAAATCTTCAACTATTTCTGAAAATCAGCTACCTGGTGAGTAGAAAGATCAAGGAAGGATCTTGGAAGTTAATGGCAGTGAGTTTTGCTGAAATTTGGCATGAGAAAAAGAAAAAAAGTGAAGGAATTGAAGATCTGATCCGAAATCCGAATAATATATCTGAAATGGGCGATGGGTTAGTGATCTTGCTTCACAGTTCAGTCGCCTGCGACGAGCTGGATCTCCGACGAAGCGGCTTTCAACGGTCGGTTTCGTGTCACACCCTCTCTGCACTTTACTCTCAACAAAAAAAAATCCTTTCCAGGTTTAAAGTTTAAAATTTCGAAAGTAGTCCCTATACTTCTTATAATATTGTAATTCGTCTTGATATTCTCAAAAATCGAAACGCCAACCCTAATCTTTGAATTGTTGCCTCGAGTATACATGACATATACCATGGTGATCCATATATGTGTGTATTGTATTGGAATAAATTAATTTAATTCCATTTTAACGAATAAAAATATTACTCAGATAATATATTGGGAAACTTTTTGTTGCCTTCTAAGTTAACTACCCAGTAATTACATTTTCCAAAGAGCAAAAGAAATAAATATCCCCCCATCATTACGTATGATTTGAAATTTAACATTGTGTATAAATTAATCATTATTGTAATTTATTAATGAAGGAAATATATCTGCATTCTTGGATGATGCTCGAGAACATGAAAAAAACTCTGCAGGCGAAACCTCTGTCACGTCCAGAGGGCTCATATATATATATAAATAATAATAATAATAATAATAATAATAATAATAATAATAATAATAATAATAATAATAATAATAATAATAATAATAATAATAATAATAAAAAAATCGCAAAGAAAAATGTTGTGGGTCGTATTGTTTTGAACCGACCTACCAAATTCACTATGATTAAATAAATTCCAAAATAAAATCATAAAATGGAAATTAAACTCGATAGGTGATAGGGTTGGTTTCCACTTGTCCAAAGAAATCTTATTGGCCGACCGGCCAAGATAATGGTGTATTCATCAAAGGTTACAACACAGTCACTTGCTATCATTTTCCATACCAAACATTCACGTCTTCTTACATATACATAAATGAAATATATTCAATTTGTTTTATAAAAAAAAGGCAATCCAATTCCATGCATTTATTCAGAATATTTCATGTTTTTTTTTTCTTGTGAGCATTTATTTAAGTATCGTTCTCTAGAGAGTTCTATTGGAGCAGGAGAAATAAAAACTTGGAAAAATTTAGAGCCACCAATTCCTCTAAATTTATTTTATGTGTTAGTCGGTGGATGCCTTTGAATTATTATTTCAATTTACTGTCAGTGTCATTCGTCGTTTAGGATCTGCAAAACTTTTACAAATTTAAATCATGACAAAGCAAATTAAATATAGACAGTATTTAAAAATTAATATTATATATACTAATAAAACGGAACTCAAATCCAATCCAAATAAGAAATAAATAATATATATATATATATATTCTAGAATAATCGAATGAATATAATAAAACGCAAATATGCACCCCTAATCAATATATTTATACACACAAAAGGTTCAAAAAAAATAGTTTGTGGTACATTTTTTGTTATTGTTTTTGGGCATAGTATTTATATGTTATCTAAGATCAATAAATGAAACTGCATGGACATATGGTCTATTAAATCATCTTCGACATTGGAGGGCCCGAGGAGACATGCATTTGTTGATGTACTCAGCACAAATTATGGGTTCTGCATTATTCCATCACATGTAAAATGGTAAAGAGACAAACCCCTAAAATAGTGATAATTGAATATATATATATATATGCACACACACACACACACACATATTAATTATTTTAGTGTCCATCACAAAAAAAAAAAGTCACACTAAATTTCATATATATCGTTTGTATATAATTTCACCAAAATCGGTTTTGTAAAAGTTTATTTCTTTTTCCTGTTTAAGAAAACAATGTTAATTACCATATTAGTAATAGTATGGCAAGAGATAAATATTTGTGGAATATATATATAATTTCACATATTTGATTATATTGGTATTTTGAAACAGTTCATTAGTAACAACCAAATTCCAGCTTATATATTGCATTAAATGTTTGGGGTTTCACGTTGGCAAGTCGCTTTCGGTGAACCAAAACCCTCAAAGAATAATTATTACGACCTCATATAATAATTATTCGATTCATTAGAAAATATGTGAAATTAATTATATTTTATACCTCAACTCAAATGCTGCTTTAAACTAAACTAAACCTTCAACAAAATGTCCCTTTTCGTCTGAAACGAGGTTTCATATGACATATTGTTATATTTTGTTTCATTTTATATATCCACTAGCTCCTATAATAATTTTCGTATAAATGAAATTCATGCGAGAAACGACAATATCTTCTTAACCTTTTTACATTATAGTAACTTAACCATTTAAAAAATTATACAAAACCATAAAAATAAGCAAAAAAGAGTAATCAAGTTCTGCAAATGAAAAACATCACGAATGGAATATTATATTACATGATTATGAATTTGTTTTTTAATAGTAAAAAGACACGAAAGAATGGAGATGATGTTACGGGCTCAAGCGTGAGCTTCTCTATGGCGTGGAAGGTTAGAAGTGACGTGGAAAACACAAAATATGAAATATTATAATAAATGAAAATATGTGGAAATTAATTTGATGGACCGACCTCTCCCAACACACATTGCATTATCTTTGGCTCTTTTTAGATGCATCTTAAACACCAATCATGCTTCCACACAAACAAGACAATATGACTTTTTCGTGTACACCAAAAACAAAAAATATTCTCCCAATTATATCATACTAACTTTTTGTATGACCTTTTATTGAAATGTTGTTATCACAAATAATAATAATAATATATATTAAGGGTGGGTCCTATTAAAGTTTATAGGTAAATTTATCCCATAAACATGATACATATACATATAGTCAAATTTAATTTTACGGAATGCGTTGTGTGCAAGTAAAATAATATATCTCAATTATTGTCATGGAATGTGTTTGTTTTGGTGAAAATTGTTATTTTTAAATATAAATTTGGTGGAAATTGTTGGAATGGAGTGTTGCCACTTAGAATAATATTAACACAAAAATGACTTGTAATTTTCACATACAGCTGTTCCTTTTAAGCTCATGTTATTACGATTACGTAGTTTGCAAACTTATGGTTATAAAATCAAGTTACCATAATATTATATACATTTATTCTAACATACACACACACACACTATATATATATATATGAAACGTGTCGTGTGGGCTGACTTGGAAGATTTATCCAACTTGCAATAAGACGAGTGGGTAAGGCCGCCACCTCTGAAATTTAATACGAATATTCCACGAATAATATTTACCTCTCGTTTTTTTTTTTGCATTTTATACAAAAAAGTAAATTCATGAAAGCAGATAATTCAATTATTTTTGGATTGTCCGCTTTACCTACACATAATTTTGCAAATAAATAAATAAAGGAGACGATGCAATTTATTGAAATAATAGAATACTCCAATTAAAATTTATTCATCGGAGGATGCGATTGAATTTGATTTTCGCATTAGGGAGAGATGTTTACGATTATCGTGATTGAGTGGAAGTTTTTCAAAGTTTATTCTATGATCGTTAACACTAATATTAAATCAAAAACATTTTCTGGTAATTAAATGGTAAATTAATAGCCATTTATTTTGGTTTCATGTGTAATATTAGATTACAAAAAGGGAAAATAAAAATTATTTAAAAAACGAATAAAAATGAAGTAGTAAATGAGATGCTTAAATTATTCAGCAAACAAATTTCCTATTTTCTTCTTCTTCTTCATCTTTCTCTCCCTCCCCTCGATCGAGAAGTAATAAATGGAGGAGAAAAAAAAAGTCTTTAGGAAAAAAATGGAGGTTCTGTGAAAAACCCATCACATTCCTCTCTTTTTTTGCTTTGGAAGGGGAGAGACAAAACTGCATCTCTTCTACTCGATTCTACCTGATTGTTTTTTATCGATCTGATCTGATCGAATTTGCATTCGGATTCCATTCCGTTTTTGTTCGTTTTATATTTGGATTCATTTCCTGATTTATTCTTACCGGAGAATTTCCCGGTCATAGCTTGATCGTAGGCTGTTTTGAGGGAGGAAGTCTGTAATTGCGCATTGTATCTGATTGTTAAAGGTTCCTTTGACTGCTTCTCCGAGAGATTGCGAGATTTCCCGGGGAATTCCGTAACTTTCCCGGAGTTTCCTCTCATTTTCTGGTAAAATCGTGATACCCAGATACCAAAAAGAATCGAGAATCCATGGCTCCACCGGAAATCGAGCACGCGATGGCGGAATCGCCAGCTTCGTTGGTTTCGCCGAGAACCGACGAGTCTGATCGTCGTTTCGCCAATTTGAGGGGCGTGCGGTGGCGCGTGAATCTCGGCGTTCTTCCATCTGCGGCTTCTTCAATCGATGATTTTCGCAGAGTCACAGCCGATTCTCGCCGAAGGTAGCTTCCTGATTGTAATTCGAAGAAATGCTCGTGTTTTCAATAAAAAAAAAGAATTTTTTCTCACAGGATTTGAGTTTCTGGGTTTAGGAGTCTGTTGATAAGAGCAACTCTGTTATCAAATCTGTTCCATATCATTGTATAAGCGTTGGGTGTTTTTCATGTAGATATGCATATTTAAGGAGACGGATTTTGATAGATCCACACGTATCCAAGGACGGAAATAATTCTCCAGATCTCTCCATTGACAATCCCTTGTCACAAAACCCAGGTAAGATCTGAGTTTATTTACCCATTTTCTGATCAGTAAATGGTGTAGCTTGTGAGGTATATACCATAGTCTTTAAACATATAGGAAAGTGTGTATCAGTATCAGTAAACGTGTATAGAAGAAAACCCTTGTTTACCCGGTTATAGGGGAAATCTTGTAGTTATATGTTCAATGTTACTTCCATGGATGCAAGGTGAACTCCATTAGCTTGTGATCACGCAAATTCTTGATGTTATACCAGGCTTAAAAAAGGTTTAAACCACCTCTCTCTGTGCAGATAGTACATGGGGCCGTTTCTTCCGTAATGCGGAGTTGGAAAAAACTGTTGATCAAGACTTGTCGAGGTTATATCCGGAGCACGGGAGCTATTTTCAGGCTCCTGGGTTTCAAGGCATGTTAAGACGGATTCTTTTGTTGTGGTGCCTTAAACATCCAGAGCATGGGTATAAACAAGGTAGTGTATGTCATCTCCTTTGGCTTTTTCTTGCACATGGACTGAACGTATGAGGCAGTTTACCGGTTTAAGTAAAACGGGTGCAGTTGCAACACGGGATCTGAATCAAATATCGGGTTACATAAATATTGTTTGTTTGTTTGTTTTTTGTGTTTTTCTTACAGGAATGCATGAGCTTTTGGCTCCCCTGCTGTATGTCCTTCATGTTGATGTTGAGCGTCTTTCTGAAGTGCGTAAAAATTATGAAGATCACTTCACTGACAGATTCGATGGCCTATCTTTCGAGGAGAACGATGTCACTTACAATTTTGATTTCAAAAAGTTTCTGGACTCCATTGATGATGAGATTGGTTCTCAGGGAAGGTCAAAGAAAATCAAGAGTCTAGATGAACTTGATCCTGAAATCCAGTCTATTGTGATGTTGAGTGATGCCTATGGGGCAGAAGGTGAACTTGGCGTTGTCTTATCTGAAAAATTCATGGAGCATGATGCTTACTGCATGTTCGATGCTCTCATGAATGGATCACATGGTTGTGTTGCCATTTCTGATTTCTTTGCTTATTCACCAGCCAGAGGATCCCACACAGGGTTGCCTCCTGTTCTTGAAGCATGTGCTGGGTTCTATCATCTATTATCGGTTGTGGATTCATCTCTGCATAGCCATCTGGTTGAACTCGGAGTTGAACCGCAGTACTTTGGGCTTCGTTGGTTGCGGGTTTTGTTTGGACGGGAATTTTCACTTCAGGATCTCTTGGTAGTTTGGGACGAGGTTTTCTCAGCGGATAATAATGGCAGCCCGGATGACAATGGTGCAGATACCATAAACCACACCTTTAAGATCTTTGATTCTCCTCGGGGAGCCCTCATCTCGGGCATGGCTGTTTCAATGATATTATATTTAAGGTCTTCTTTGCTTGCTACCGAGAATGCAACGTCCTGTCTTCAGAAACTACTGAACTTCCCGGAGAACATTGATCTCAACAAGATTATCGAGAAGGCTAAGTCATTACAGGCTTTGGCTTTGGATGCTGATGTGCGGTCAGCTCTGTCAGTAAATGGTGTTTTTGACCTGAGCGGTCCTGTGCCTGCAAGAGCTAATAGTTTAACTTCTGATTCGGTTTCTCCTAAATCTCCTCTGATTATTGCACCAAAAAGCTACTGGGAGGAGAAATGGAGAGTTCTGCACAAAGCAGAAGAGGAAGAAGAGCAAAGGCAGAGTGATTCAAGGAAACAAAGCCCAACACAGAAGAAAAGAATATGGTCAAAAGTGAAGAAGCTTTTGAGAACGGAGACTGACTCGCCACCAAGCAAGACTGAGAATGGAAAAAGGAAAGTCAATTCACCATCAGTGAGGCGAAGCTTGCTTGAAGATTTGTCTCGGCAGCTTGATTCAGACCCTGAGGATGCTAACGAGAGGGATAAGCCAGTAGATTACGAGGATACTCTGGTTTTGAGCAGAGAAGATAGCCCTCCTCTTGAAACTGAGGGTAGTAGTAATATGGGTTTCCATTCTGCAGGAGAAGAGAGTATTGCAAGTGGGCATGCACCCAGTGAGGAGAATTCATCAATCTTTTCTGATCCAACTAGCCCTCTCAGAGATTCAAACTACAACGAAAATGATTCAGAGAGCAGTACTGCGTCAAACTTTTCTCCTGAGGAAATCGAAGATAGTCAACGAGCAAGTGTGGATTCACCTCTTCCCGTTTCTAGTCACCCTAACAACAACGAGTCTCCGGAAATTCAGTCTATCGTTCATGAGACCAGTGAGAAATCTGCTAGCATTACAAAGGAACGGAAGCTTCTACCAGGAAAGTTCCAGTGGTTCTGGAAGTTTGGACGCAATCTTGCTGGCGAGGAGAGTTCAGATAGGAATGGGTTTGATGCTACGAGCTCCAAAGTTATCGGAACTAGTAAGAGCGATGTGGGGTTAGCTGCTTCTGGGTCCATTTCTCCTCAGGCTTCATCTTCTGACATGAGTGGCAACAAAGGAGAAACCGATCAGAATGTGATGAATACTTTAAGGAACCTCGGCCATTCCATGCTTGAGCACATTCAGGTAATTTCCCATTACATAAAGATCATGAATGTTTGGAATCCATATTATGCAAGGAGACATTGCTTTTGCTAATTCGAATTGAAGGGTGATATAAAATCGGTCTATGTGTTCTCTTAACTTACTGAATAGATATTATCAAGTTCTCCAAGAATATAAGATCTTGATAAGTGTTCCACATTGGAAAAAGTGATGGATTTGGGGTCAATTTATAAGGAGGGTCAAAACTCCACTCTAGTTAGTTTTTGTGGTGGAGTTAGGTCCAAACTATATCATATCCATCGTCATAAACTCTAAATTAATCTGATTACTTTGACTCCGACAGGTAATCGAGTCGGTTTTCCAGCAAGAAAGAGGCCAGACAGGGTTGATGGAGAATTTAACTAAGACCAATCTGGTCGGAAAGGGACAAGTCACCGCCCTTACAGCACTCAAGGAGCTTCGGAAGATCAGTAATCTTTTGTCAGAGATGTGAATTCTGCATCACCAATTTTCTTGATTCACCTGTATATACATTTTGTAAAGTATTTGTTTTTTTTTAGAAAAACTCAGAATAAAAGAGTTAAGATATCTGTTCAGCTTCTCTCCCTCTTTGGAATTTCCTTGGAATCACCAAAAATAATTGGTTGAGTACATATGGACGAAGCTATCGAAATCATTCATTCTTGCAACGATCTGTTAACATAAAATAACAAATATAATAGGCTAGGGGCCAACCAGGGAGAGTGCAGCTCACATATACTATGATGTGTGGCACTGGCACATTTTTGTAATTCAAAAGGGTAACATTTATATACTTTGTTCCAGATAAGATATCGAACCAGACCAGACATTCTTCGATTCTTTAGTTTCAGATGTCAGTCTGAAGAAAAGGGCGGAAACCCGTCTAATCTAGATTGTGGAATCCGGGTAGAAGCGAGGTTATGAAGCCAAAGACGATCATCTGAATCTCTTTGACAATTCCCCACCAGTGGTTTCCTGCTTCTGGTTCAACCACATTTCCATTCTGATTTGCTCGGTTTCCATTCCCGTTATCCGCATTCTGAGCTTCGTTCTCTTCTCTAACCTGTCCTTCTGCCGACAAGATAGAACAGCTTTTGTTACAGACAATAGTGGTCAGATAGACATAAGATGGTGGATTCAGATAATTCTCCCTAAATTATATATCATAAAATGTAGTTTCCATGCCAGTTTCAACATGACCGAGGTAGATCAAAGGAAGAAAATTTAAGGCCCGAAAAGTGGGGAATAAGCATACCTGGAGCAGCATTCTCATTCTGTGGCCTAGCGGCAGCTGGATCATTATCATCTCTTACAGCAGGCCTTTGATGCCGTGGTGGAGCTGCTGCCCTCTGCATGCTTTGTGACAGCCATTGTACAAATGGTGCAAGAGCTCCAGTTTGATATCTGTCATATTCCACATCAAAGCAGTTCAGCTTCTGCATTTACTGCTTTTGAATATAAAACAATTCAAAGCCTCGGCATTTTTGCAGAATTTGATCGATGGCAGCTTTTGGAACTGCTGGGAATAGCTTGCCTCTTTCGAAAAACCTTTTTTTTTCCCGGACAATGCCAAAATTCAGCATGTTATACTAAAATTTTACAGAGTTCTTGGAGTAAAATTAAAGAGATTCTCGAGACTTACAAGTAGATAATTGAGGCGAAAAACACAAGAACGGCTAGCCTTTGTCTTGATCCATCTTGGTTGAACAAAAAGATAACAGCAGCGAGCTTGAGAATGAGTAACAGGTCAAGCTGAAACGCAATCTGAAATCTTCTTACAACGGCTTGTCTTTGATGAGCAGGTTGTTGCTGCTGACCCTGTTGTTGTTGTTGTTGCCCAGCTTGTACTTGTTCATCACCCCTAGCCCCAGCCTCATCGCTTGGCCTGGTACTATAAGCAAAGAAGATTCCATAGTTACCAAAGCCATAAATACGCCAATGGACCTCTACGTAATTTAATATAAGCACAAAGTTTCACCAATGATTCGAACAATATAAACTAGATCTGAAATTGTAGTACCGACTGGGGTAAACTCATGAAGTCCATGCCTAAGTGAATACACCTTATCATTCTCTCGAATGACATTGAACTGGCGTGTAATATCCAATTCTGAAGACAACCAAAACCAGTAATTCTTTTCGGTACATGGATAGCTCAATGATCCAAACAAGTAAAATACAAGAACACGTTGTCAGTACTCCCTATGATCTAACATATGATTCTACAGGATTATTTCCTTGATTTAATGTCATACGGGAGCACATAGCATTATAAACTACAAAAGCTAATCTACCAAACTCATGAAAGATCAAAGAAACTACTTACGTTGGGATATTGTAAGTAAGCGGGATAAGGTTGTTAGATGGAAGACCAACACCAAGTCCCGGAAACTGATGAACATGAACCGCATATATGCCAGCTCCACGGTTCGGCTGTTCCTCATACTGTGCCGGATTCATTCCAGGAGAGAGAAAGGGATACCAAACAGGATACATCGGACAATCACCATTTGGATAAGCTCGAAACCCAGAAGAGGCTGAAGCCTGAAAAAAATCAATCCCCAGATAAACTCAAAGAGTCAACACAATATATACTGCAAATTCACAAACCCTAATCTGCCATAGATCTTCGGATGACAATCGGATAATCGCAGAGAGAGATTCCTAACTTGGAGGCAAATCAATCGCCGAATTTCATGAGAAATGTTGAAGAAACTGACTAACCTGGGATTTAATGTCGGCATCATCCGGTTTCTTGTGAACGGAAGAATGCTGTGAGGCCAAAGAGGACTCGTTTTCAGATACCTCCGCCATTATCAAAGATCAAGCTCTTCCTCAACACACACAGACACACACACACACTCTCTCTCCGTCTTCTTCCTCAATCCGCCGAAATGTTCTTCCCGTTCCTTCTGAAAACTTTTGATGGATTTGGATTTAGCTTCCACTTCGGTGAATCACGTAGCTTCTTCGTCATCTGTCCAATGGACAACTGCCACGTCAACTTCAGTTCGTGACATTAATAATTTGGATCGTTTGATTAAAAAAAAGTATTTTCGGATTATAACACACAGCCCCCTACACTTTCAAAACATTCCACTTCAACCCTACACTTTCATTTATCAACCGAACGTCTACAATCTTTAAACTTTTTCTATTTCCCAACGATGTCAGAATTTCTACAAGAATATGTTTTTGCTTTGATACACACAAAAGTTGGAAGATAAGATAAAAACATACTGTATGTTTTGGAAATACTAGAAACAATAATCAGTAATATATCGGTAATTAATCCTCTATTTTATCATCCTATTATTATTAATATAAAATTTATATATGAAACCTAATATAACCAATCTAATATCTGTTACGTTTTTTTTTATCCTGTTGTTAATATCTTTTATTATAATTCCTTTCGTAGATCGTGATAGGAACCGTACGGTTTTAATTTGTCAAATAGTACTAGCTGTATAGGAATGTGTATTTCTTTTTAATAATATTTTACGTATATTATTTTACGAATCAACTTGCGAATTGGACTGTTCAGACCCTCGGAATTTTTCATCGTCAAATGGAGCGGCGACTAATCAAAGATGGTTTATTTCTAACGTATAAAAACGAACCGCCGAATAGTTGACTTCCTATATTATAAAAAAAAAATACTGATATTCCCAGTTGACTAAGAAAAAATTGTAGGCCTTATAATATCAATCAACGTGGCCATAAAAATATTATTTTTTAATCAAATTTGAAGAATTTGAGACGTGGGTATGTGTTGGCCTTTCTCCTTCTGGTATACATACATATATATGTATATGTATGTATGAAGATAAAGCTCATGAGGAACTGATCAAGAACACGAGTTTTTTTTTTTTTCTGATAATGTCTCTTCCCATCTCCATTTCATTCGTAACCTTGTTTCTTGTGGTTTCTTCTGTTCATGCTCAAGACCAATCCGGTAGACCAAACTCTCCTTTCTGTAACAACTTCCAGATCTTTTGGAACTGTTTTTCTTATGAGGTTGTTTGATCTTTGCTTCTATGTTTCTTCTACTCAGGTTTTGTCAGTATAGATTGCGGAATACCCGATGGCTCGAGCTATAACGACGAGAAAACCGACATAAAGTACGTTTCGGATTCAGGGTTTGTCGAGTCTGGAACAAGCAAGAACATTTCGGTTCAGTTTCGGGCGAGCAATGTCGAGAGACAGTTCTACAGTGTCAGATCTTTCCCCGAAGGTAAGCGGAACTGTTACGACGTTCAGCCTCCGCGAGGGAAAGGATTCAAGTACTTGATCCGTACCCGTTTCATGTACGGAAACTACGACGGTTTGGGAATATCTCCCGAGTTCGATCTGTATCTCGGAGTCAATCTATGGGATTCTGTCGTTTTGGACAACGTGACTTCTGTAGTAACCAAGGAGATAATCTACACTCTTGGTTCAGACAATGTTTATATATGTCTCGTTGATAAAGGCAAAGGAACGCCATTTCTGTCTGTGTTGGAGCTCAGGCTCTTGAAGAACAATACGTATGCGACTCCTTATCAAGCCCTAATGCTGTCTCGGAGATTGGATTTGGGTGCAATCGGCGATGTTCCCGTCAGGTGAATGCCCTTTTTATGTTTACGACAACGAGTTCTTGATCGTTTTCTGTTGCTGGTTTTACGTTATCTGATTCCTGCAGGTACAAAGACGACGTGTATGATCGTATATGGATGCCGTCGAGGTTTTCGAATCATAGAGTCTTGAATACATCGCTCGTTATAGATCCGAACAACAATAACGGGTTCCAGCCCGCTCGGGTTATAATGAGCACTGCAACTACACCGCTTAACGCCAGTCAGGACATCGGTCTCTACTGGGAACCTGAAGATCCAAAGTGGAAGTTCTACGTGTATATGCACTTTGCTGAAGTCGAAGAACTTCCAAGAAACGAAACCCGAGAATTCAGGATCTTTTTGGGTGAAACCCCGTTAATGGTTAACGATACATTCACTCCAAGGTATCTGTATACCGATACGCTTTTCACCGAGAAACCCGTGAGTGGAGAAAGCATCGAGTTTTACCTCAGAAGAACCGATAAATCAACTCTTCCTCCCATCATTAACGCTATCGAGAGATATCAGGTGAACGAGTTCCTTCAGTTATCGACTGATCAGCAAGATGGTAAGGGTTTTAGTTTCCGAAACAGAGATTTCGACTTGAAATGTGTAAATTATATCATTTCCATGTTCTTTAGTTGATGCCGTTATGAAGATCAAGTCCAAGTATGGAGTGAAGAAGAGTTGGATGGGAGATCCATGTGCTCCAGTGAACTATCCGTGGGACGGAATTAACTGTAGCTACTCGGATAACGAACCTCCGAGGATCATTTCACTGTAAGTATTTGTCCTATGTAGAGGTTATATATATGTTCTGTCTTATATATATGCGTATGTATGTATCTATATATGTCCTTGTTTCACAACAATGGGGATTTCGCCATTTGCAGGGATCTATTTTACAGTGGACTCACCGGAGAAATAGATTCCGCCTTCTCGAACCTGACAACGATCACAAAACTGTCGGTATTTCATGTTAAATATGAACTCTGCAACCGTTTCAGAGAACTGACATGGTGAAACATCGTTTTTAACAGGGATTTATCGAACAATAGTTTAACCGGAAAGGTTCCGGATTTCCTCGCGGATTTAACGAACCTGAAAGAGTTGTAAGTCATTCCCGACAGCCGGGCGTAAAAATAGTTACATTTTCATGTTAAATATGTCCTTTATTATACATCTTCTGTTCCTATTTTCTTTGCAAGAAACCTTGAAGGAAACAAGTTGACAGGCTCGATTCCACTGAAGCTACAAGAAAGATCAAACGATGGATCGTTATTGTTAAGGTTAGGTCCTTTTCCAAATCTCATTACAGATCACAACAAGATTCATGTCAGGTTCCTCCTAACCTTTTCCAATGTTCTTGTTTCAAGAATCAGTGGAAATCCGGACCTTTGTGCGGATGCTTCATGTCAAAAGGCGAAGAAGAAGAGGAAAAACGTATACGTAATCCCGTTAGTAGCATCCATTGCAGGACTTCTCGTACTTTTCGCCGCCTTATTTCTCTGGTGGGTTTTCAAGAAACGATTACCAAGAGGTAAGAAGATCTGGAAACTGTCGAGAGTTGTCTCAGGTAATAAAGGACATATCATCTGTTTGTAATGACAGAACCTTCTCTCGAGATCCTTAACAGGCGAGAATGGCGGCGTCAAGACAGGGCCACTAGACACAACAAGGCGATACTACAAATTCTCGGAAGTCATGAAACTAACTAACAACTTCGAGCGAATTCTCGGAGAAGGAGGTTTCGGGAAAGTGTACCACGGAGTGTTAGATGGCAATGAAGTTGCTGTTAAGGTTCTGTCTCAAAAGTCGACTCAAGGGTACAAAGAGTTCCGAGCCGAGGTTTATTCTTTTGTTCTTTTCTTCAAGAGCCGTTTCCTTTTTTCTGATCGATAATGTCTCGGAATTAAGGCCGACACTTTCATTTCACCGTCAGGTCGAGCTTCTCCTGAGGGTTCATCACAGGAACTTAACCTCTCTTATAGGTTACTGCAATGAAGGCAATCATATGGCGCTTATCTATGAATTCATGGCTAATGGCACCTTAGGCGACTACTTGTCAGGTCAGTCCCGAAAAAATTCTGTATGAATCAGATCGTCGTCTTTTTTTTTCTAAGATACGAGACCTCGGACTTACGCTTAGCTTTTATCTTTCCGGATGAAGGTATAAAGCAACATATCTTGAGCTGGGAAGAGAGGTTGCGGATATCACTAGACGCGGCACAAGGTTCTTGGATCTTTCCTGAATACAATCTTGAAATATTCTTTCTCGTGTGACTTCTTTCGAAACGAAAATAAACGGATGTTTTCGAGGAAACAGGGCTCGAGTATCTCCACGACGGATGTAAGCCTCCGATAGTCCACAGAGATGTGAAGCCGGCAAACATCTTACTGAACGGAAAACTCCAGGCAAAGATTGCCGACTTTGGCTTATCTAGAAGTTTCCCATTGGAAGGTGGCACCCAAGTAGCGACCGTTGTTGCGGGAACTATCGGCTACTTAGATCCCGAGTAAGCGTTGCTAGTCAGTTATGGTTATTATTCTCGAAACTACGAAAAAACGAAATTAGCTAAGACTAGTTCTTGTTTCATTATATGATCACAGATTATGATAGGAGTGAACGAGAATTGGGTACCTGAGTTTTTGGGTATACCTCGCCCTCACAAGTTTCATGATCGAACTATCTCGATCTCGATTTCACGAGATTTAGGTACTCGCAGTCACCCCAATCCTGCGAAAACGCGAAACTTTATATCTACCCGAGAGTATTATAGATATATAACGATAATTTTGCACGAAAATATACATATATATTACCCTTGTAATTACCCTAAAACATTAGGGTATAAATATCATTTTGCACTTTGACGAGTACTCGCGTAGAACCCGTCATGCAACGGCAAAACCTGAACCCACGGTCTAGATTCCTCGTCTTGCTCCACCCATGCACGAAAACTCGATTTCATTCACTGAGTACTCACATTCCGAGTACGGAGTACCCGAGAATCAGCGTTTACCAGGTTTTAACACCTAAACTGACATGATGATACATCTGATATGTGGAAACAGGTACCACGCGACACAACAACTGAGCGAGAAGAGTGATGTTTACAGCTTCGGGGTGGTTCTACTGGAAGTGGTCACTGGGCAAAGGGTGATTTCGCGTTCGAGAAACGAGAGCACACACATAAGTGATCGAGTCGGGTCAATGCTAGCGAAAGGGGACATCAGAAGCATCGTCGATCCGCGTCTAGGAGACGGGTTCGAAGCCAGCTCGGCATGGAAGATCATAGAAATAGCTTTGGCCTCGGCGTCTCAGAGTTCGAAGCAAAGGCCGACAATGAGTCAGGTCGTGATGGTGCTCAAAGAGAGTGTAGGCAAAATGTCAGGTCACAAGAACAAAGGGACTGATGGAAGGGAACCTACCAAGATGATGTCGATGAATCTGGACTCGGTAATGGCTCCTCAGCCAAGGTAAGTTTATCTTATATTACTCTGAAAAAAAAAACAGAGAGAATTTCATGTGTGATTGAATAAAATGTAGTGATGAAGAACAATCTCCAATCTGTTTGTTTTGTAACATTAACATATCGAATTGAAATGTGTTGTTGAAGCTGGAATGATCCGATCGTTCTTTTAATCTCCGATTCTTCGAGTTTCCAAAATTGGGTTTATTCGTTATAGAGGAGAAAAACAGAATGCGATACCGAATCCCGGGACTGGAAACAGGAGATTTTGACACAGCAGAAGAGGAATGGGAGATGATTCTATGAAGGATCCGATGTTGAACTCCACCATATTGATCCTCCATTTGATACCGCCGATCATTATGGACTGTAAGTACTGATTCCACAAGACAAAATTATAACAAAAAAGAAGATTAAACTCGTTAACCAATGGAAAAAAGTCCTGAACTTTGCCTACGAGCACATGCATGATACGAACAAATCCGATTTATTTTTACACAAAGACAACAAACCAGTTTAACTTTGCCAATACCTGTCCGAACTGATGTCACCACGCATCAAACCCTTCAGTTCTCGCTAATCTTACCTGCATCTACAAAGAAATGAGAAGCCATTACAGTAAAACACATCATAAGCAGAGCAATGAAATATCAAGATTCAAGAAGACAGTTCGGGATCACACTCGAGAAACCATGATCGTATTCGTCAAAAGATCACACATCAGAAGATTCTAAGAAACAAGGACCAGTTTATTATCCATTTCCCCGGATCTAAGTTTCTACGGGTCCTGATGTGATAAGAAGAATAATTTCTATTAATCTTTGAGAAAACAATGGGCAAGATTGAAGGAAAAGATATAACAATGTGAAGCACAATCTTTACAAGTATAAAATTATTAGAGCACTGTTGCAAAGTCTGGCGAAAGGCGGCAGACATCTGCAAACCATTGTCTGGAGCTTAAATAAAATCACAATGCATAAGTCAGCCAAAGATCTTGATCGTATAACTCTGAGCATTGCATCTTTATGTACATCAATTCCTTGTGGAATCAGGATCAATTTCTTCCGAAACAGTCCTCATTTCTTTTTCCCCCATCCTGTATGTATATATTCATGGATTAGAAGTTGATTTCATTGGCACTAGCACGAGATGAAACTATCATAAACAGTTCTAGTTAATGGCACAGATCATGCCAAACCCCGAGATTCAACTGCATTGTCATGTGGACAAATAAAAGACGATTCTTTGCGATGGAAACACAGCTTTACCTGCCGTATACTTGGAAAAGTTTATCACTTTTCTTCTTCTCCGGGTTAAGATTCATCATCGGAATTCGGAAGGAGCTCGATCTTCACCTCTAGCACCTCATTCTCAGCAATTTTAAACCCTGTATCAGCTTCTACCTCTTCCGTGGGAGCAGAATCATCTATTGTTCGAAACGAATAACAAACTTATCACCATGGACACATAGCAACAATCACAACAAGGCGGATTTTTGGGCGAAATTGCGCCAATCGTGAATCATTCGGAGAATCGAAGGCTGAAAATCTCGGTGTCGCGTACCTGAAGGAATGAAGAACGATGATCTAGGCCAGCCACGAAGAGACATGACCGAGAGGGATTCTTCCTCCGACAACCGATTCGTCACCTTGTCGACCAAATCGACGATCTCCGAGGTGGTTTTGCGAGACGGCGGGACCCAGAACGACGAGCCGGGGATGAACGGGAGCCAATCGGGAGTCGACTTGTGCACGATGAGCCTCCGAACCATGTCGTTGAGCTCCTTGATGAACTCGGCTCTTGCCTCCGCCTGCGAAGACGACGATGAAGAATCTAGGTCGATCTCGACGAATTGGGGCTCCGACGAGAAACGACGGCGGAAGAAAGCCTCGCTCGCCGGCGCCGGAGCCGGGAAACGAAGGGGGAGGAATCTACCGCGGGGGATTACGATTTTGGAGAGCAATCGGGACATTGTTTCGAGAGAAGGAAGGGGAGGTGAGAGAGAGAACGGGAGATCTGTATTTATACGGTGGTTTCCAAGGCCGGCTGACAAGGAAGTCGGTGAAGCTGAAACGGGTCTCAACACGATCCGAATCATATTGCCGGTTCCCGGGTAGGATCCGACCCGAATCCGGATTAAAATAACAAAAAGTTGTAAGAAAATTAAAAATTTTGCTACAGATTATTCTTTTAATCAATTATTTTGATTGTTATTTTATTTGAAAAAAGAAGAATTTAGTTATTAATTAATCGACATTAGTTGGTTCCATAGCGTGGCTGTGGGGCTCCGACCCGTTTAAAAGAATAATAACCCTTGGAGTTGCACAGTATTATCAATTTCCGCATTCTTCTCGATCGGAGCCATTTATCAAGGAAATTAGGGTTTGTACGATTTCTCTCGTTTCTGCGAATCCGAAACGAAGAAAGGGACGACGATGGCGATGAGGAAGGTGTACAGTGAGATCAAGGGGAAGAAATTGAAGGAGCTTCCGAGCTACTTCAAGTCGGGGTTCACGATTGAGAACGTGAAGAACTCTGTGAAGAGAGGGCTCGACAATTACAACGACAAGTACATTCAGACCAGCTCCGTCGATCCTCTCCTTCATGTCTGCTTCGGCGGCATGATCCTCTCGTACCTTGTCGCTCTTCCCCACGAGCGTCGCCGCCTCGAGCATCAGCAGCATGCCAAGGAGCATGGTGGCCACTGATGCGGGTGAATTGGTTCGATCTGTTCATTTCCGATGATTTGAGTTAAGGATCGATTCAAATTTCCTCTATTGGGTGATAGTTTTTTTTCCTGTTGGAATTGGTCGACGGTCCTTTGAGTATTCGTTTTGGTGGTGTTACTGTGTGATACTTGGTGATCCAAATTCAGGACAGTTAATCATGTTGATGATTGTAGTATCGATGATTAAGTGCGTTATGTCCACTGCGATTTCGCAGCCCATATATGGTGATTTGGGGATTCATGTTGTTGAAACCTATTGGTGAGATAGTGCAATAGTTTCTGCCTGTACAATCAAAGTGTCTGTCTTTATGAAGAAACCAGTTTGTTTGCTTGGTGTAAAGGGTTTGATTGCAACTTCTGATTGGGAAGGATTTCATAATTTCATACCGTGCTTATCTGCAATGTATAGTGGAAGCATGGGGTCTTGAAGTAATGTAAAGGAATTTGATTTCTGGATATCTCCGAGTGTTTGATCATAGAAGGTTATGGGGCTTGATTTCTTAGCTAATAGCTACTGCTGTATATCTTTCGTTTCTTAGATTGGTCTGTCTAGAGCATATGCTGTAATGATTTTTGGATCAATTTCTTCTCGTCTGTTTCATGATGTTCTGTTGCAAGATGTGATATTTCGGCGGTTTAATTTTTGCAGCTGCATTCTTGTTTTTAAATATTTTGCATTTGCATTGGTCATTGTAGACGGTAAGACTAGGATAGTTGATCTTTCTACCTCTGTATTATTCATCAACACATTTTAGATGATTTCTCTCGGCTCGGGACATGACTCCGACTCTCGTCTCCTTGCCAAGAATTGAGCAATTCAATCTTTACTAATGCTGCTCATTGGTTTTGTCTATTGTGCAGGTGTGGTGAAATCTTTCTTCAGTTCAGTGGTGAAGATTGTGTTGCTGGATGGGTTTCCCCCCCGAAATTCTTGGATCTTGTTGACCAGAAAACCCTTTGTCATGAATTGCATTTTCATACACAATAAATGAAGCACGATTTATAAACAAACGAGACTCTTTCCATTGCATATGGCAATTGTCATATAGTAGCAGTTCATAGCAGATAACAAACATTCCTTGATCTGCCATTGCTTACTACTATATGTCCAATTCTTTTATTAATTTAGCTAAATCCAAACTCGGTGGATGTTTCGGTTCGATTCCCCAGAACAAAACCATATCAAATAAAAAATCTCGGTATTTTTTTGAACCGTATCATTCAAATTTTTTGAACGGTATATTTATAAAAGCGAATTTTTCGGAATCGAACATAACCAAATTTTATAGAAGCGAAAGTACAATATATGTCTAAAATGAGTGTGATCGAAATGACAATGTTGAGATGGATGTATGGACACACAAAGATAGATAGAATTAGGAATAGAATTAGGAATGAGACTATTAGAAAGAAAATATGAATAATAGGTATAGACATGTACAAAATAGGTCGATAGATGTGCCGGTTAGAAAAGTGGAGAGTATGGGGATGAGGTGAAGAGAATAGGAAGTGTAGGCCTAGGTTTATTTGGAAACGTGTAATTAGGAATGATATTCCGAAAGAATTGACGCAAAACCGAAATGAGTGTAAACGAATAATCCATGCGGCCGATCCCAAATAAACTTGGGATTAAGGCGATGTTGATGTTGATGATGAACATAACCAAATTTTATAAAATTCTCAAAAATCCGAAATTTTCTTAAGAAAATCTAAATTTTTTTAACAAAAACCGAAACCGAATCGAACCGAATAATATATGCTATTGATTTGGTATAAATTTTAGAATATCAAATAAACCTTTACGAATCGAATGATAAAATTCTGAATCGAATCTCGACACGTCCATCCCTAAAATGAGCTAACATTGGATAGGTAGAGATCTAATTTAAACGAAGGAGGCAGAGGCACCCTCTGTAGCACAACGATCTTGATTCCATCTTTTGAAACTTTTTTTCGTAATTAAGTATCATGAACTAAAGTCAAACCAGATATTAAAAAAAAGTATGGGTGAATGCTTGGGACAAACGTTTTCCACAACTGTTTTACCAGTTGAACGATCCAAATTTGAATCCATATTTTAAACCTTCACTCCTTTGTCTTATAAATCTCTTATTAATCTCTTATTAATATTCGAGTTCACTTATTTCAGTTCGGATTTTATATTGAATTCGGTTTGGTCTCGATTCGATTTTTTAACATTTTTTTCAAAGAAATATTCGGTTTTTAATTTTTGTATTCGGTTTTAATAAAATCATAACCGCTTGATTTTTATACTGAATCTGATTTAATTTGGGGTGTGTTATTCGTGGGTATTAACTAAATTAACCGTCCTAATTAAATCCTAAAGCCTCGGATTTAGATATTTGGTAATATTGGTATCTAGTCCAACTTTAACTAACCTTGCTTTAGAAAACTATTTTATTAATTTATTTGGGCCTTACTCGGGCCGACTAGAGTTTCTAACGACTTGGGTCCCAGAAATTGACAAAAATGATCCAGACCATTTATAGCCCAACTCAAATTAAATTGAGCACTTATTATTTTAAAATCAAATTAAACTAAACTATATAAACAAAAACAATTGGAGTTAGTTGGATTTGTTTTTATTATCTTTAAACTCAATTTTCTCTAATTTTTTTTTATGGATAATCGTGTTTAATTTAAAATAAAACTATAAGAAATCTTTATATGAAATGAGAGAATAAGAAAGGATGAAAGGGAAAAAAACATGAACATTGCGATATTTTAACTCGGATTCAATCTATATATAATATATCGATTTCTACATGAATTTAAGAATTATTCATGACAAATTAATTTAATAGTTTTCCTGTTGTACAAATTAGTTCATTTCATTCCATAAAAATATTATCTATTTTTTTCTTAAATAATAAGTCATGAAAAGTATTTGACGACACTTCACGCAAAGACAAAATAAAATTTGTCCCTTTATAACCGAAAGGTACTGGAAAGTCATTTTCGCAAAATCGATAGGCGTTCCCACAATCTAAGGGCAATAAAAAAAAACCCCTCTGATTGATATAATTACAAATTAATTAATGCTGACAAATAAATAGTAATATTATAAATTCACTTGTAATTAGGATTACATCATATTATATCTAATATATAATTCACGTAACGACGGAGAAGTAATAACGCATTTTTTACTTTTTCATCAATGTCAAATCGACTAGTTTTGTACGTTACAGTTTTAATATCTAGTTTTTGGATTTAGTTTCATGGCTTTCCATTTTTCTTAATTCTTATAAAGATGTAGGCTTTGAATCGGGATGAATTTTATTTTGGGTTTTTAGTTTTAGTTTTTGAATTTTGGTTTTTAGAAATCAGGAGTGGTTTTCGGAGTTTTTGGATTTTAAAAACTGAAAAAACCGACAATCAAGTTTTTGTAAATTTGGTTTTTCTAAAAACCCGGAAATCTACTTTATGGAAAAAATCAACTAAAAACCAAAAACCACATTTTTTTAGATTTACAATCTTATAAAATCCAAAAGTCAAAAATCAAAAACTAAACACCAAAAACTAAAGCCAAAAACCCAAAATAAAAACCAATGTCATTAAAGACCTTAGTTTTTGGTTTTTGATTTTTGGATTCTATAATATTTGAAAAATAAAAAAAATAGTTTTTGATTTTTCTTTGATTTTTTCACTAAAATGGCTTTTCAAGTTTTTATGAAAAGTAATTTTGTGAAAACTTGAATGATAATTTTTTTAGTTTTTTGATTCTAAAAATTCTAAAAACTCCAACTATTGAAGGCCGTATATATATTTATATCTTAAATTTTTTATAATAATGGGTTTGTCTCATTTTCTTGAAATAACCATGTCATTTTTTTGTTGTTAAGAACCATATCATTTATAATAGGAACAATTTTTTTTTGTTGGTGTGGAGGAATCATTCTTTTTTTTTTTTGGACATAGAGAAATGTCGCTCACGACACATGATGTGTTAGAGCTACACGACATGTTTTGTGGGAACACTCCTCACATGTGATTTCAGATGATAATCAGAACGCTCACATACTTCCAATCCCTAAATTATAAAATGAGCTTAATAGAAAAAGATGATGAATAGTAGATTTTTTACCCGAGTTGATCCGGTTAATTAAAACCCGATTTTTTCTGATTCATTAAAACTCATTTAATATTTTCGGTTTTGCATATATGGCAAAAAATCTGACATATTTATGATAATATCTGACGCTTTAATTAGTCAATATTGATCAAAGTTTGTCATGACACCATTTTCTTAAGTTCGGAATTTATATTTTTATATTTCTCAAATTCGAAAATTATTATTCCAATCTACTAGTTTAGGAATTTACTTTTCACCAATTCTTAAATTCGGAAATTTTTATGGGTTTATTCCTTATGTTTACTATCTAATACCTAATACGTATAAGGAAAAAAATGCATTGAGTCCCCTCTTGCTTGAGTATTAATTGTTTAAACGTGTTTGCCATGAAAAATTACATCGATATATAAAAAGTACTTTTTAATGTTTTTAAAAATCATATAATCTATTAATATTTAACATACCAAATATTACATATACATATGAGTACGTGTGTTTAGTGAAAAAGTAGGTTTAGGGTTTGAAAAGAAAATGCAATTTTATGATTTTGGTTGAAAAAGTTTACAAGTTGAGAGTTGTTTATAGATTTTTTTTTTTCAAATAGTTTATAAAGAAAACACTTAAAACTGTATGTGGATTAATTATGATGTTTGATGAAAGACGCGTTTTAATTTTATGATTGACATAAAGGAAATTTTAATCAAACATAATAATTAGTCTACATTGGCCCTCAAATTATGAAATTTTAATATTTTAACCTTTTCACCTTTTGATCAATTAAGTCAACATTCCTTTTTCCCTTCTCTCTCCTTGGACTCAACCTTCCTTTGTAATTTTTTTCTTCTAATTTTATGTAATTTAGATTTTGTTAACTAGAATGATTATATCTTTGATTAGTTCCAGTAATATAACATATAAATTCACCCTGCATACATGTCACCATTCACATTTCTAATAACATAT
Organism: Tarenaya hassleriana; assembly: GCF_000463585.1. Taxonomy (NCBI): domain Eukaryota; kingdom Viridiplantae; phylum Streptophyta; class Magnoliopsida; order Brassicales; family Cleomaceae; genus Tarenaya; species Tarenaya hassleriana. The sequence continues at coordinate 2,676,426 of NW_010965451.1, forward strand.
ATCATACTAGTATGCATTACCATTTGCATATACACTCCATCCCTCAACATCAAATATTATATTACCATTTATTTACCATTTGATTCACTTATATTTTGAATCGAAACTTTCGACTTTGAAAAAATTATATAGATTTTTTTTACCTGTATTTAATTTTTACAATGAAAATACTTATTTTTTTGAAATAGTTTCGGTTTTATTCAATTTTTTCGAATATTTTTATGCTCATTTAATTTTTAAAAATATACTCACGTCATTTTTAAATCAAATTCTATTATAATATAAGTAAAAAGTGAAATCCAATGGAAATCAATGGAAATCAGATTTAAGCTTTTACTCGTAGCATTAATTTCCGCATCTGCTCCTGTGTACCATTAGTTACCATGAATCACACACCAGTCACGAATCACGAGTCACGAGTCGCAAAGCTCCTAGAAGGGTAATATCGTCATTTCACCCGAACTGTCGGACAGCTTCTTCCGCGCGAACTCTCTCTCTCTCCTCCCACCTTCGGACATGTATAGTGTATTAAATCTATATGTCCAAATTATTTATTGAAACTATTAAAAATCGAATATTTCATAAGAAATCCGATCAATATTTAGTAATTTTAATGTGCAATGTGAAACATTTATATTTTAGTTCTATATAAATGTATATATTATTGCCTAGAAATGAAAATGTTTGTCTCCAATTTTGGACATAATTTGTACTGCAGTATTATTTTCATGGACAGTATGATACAAAAAAAATATACGTTATAACGTAAGTATTATTTTATAATGTTTTAAACAAAAAAAAAGTATTATTTTATAATGTTTATATTTTCACCACTCTACGTCTACTGTTATAAAATAATATTATATTATATTATAAGGATATAATTAGAAAATATAAAAAATGGGACCTCCATCATTTTCGGTTCGTTGTCTGCTTGACACTGAAAATAATTAAAATAGAGTAATTAAGTAAAAAAAAGAAAAAAAAGAAAACCCTAACTACCTCCACTCCAAATCCACACACTCACTCTCTCTCTCTCACTGAATCTCAGTAAAATCTCCATTTCTTCTTCCCTCTTCCCTTTCCCCTACTCTTGTATGTTTGATCCGTTTCGGATCTCTCTCCTACAAAAAAAACCCAGTTTCGAAGGGTTTCTTAATCACTTGATTAGAGATCTACCCATTTTCTGATCATCGAGTTCTCTTATCCTTCTGCAAATGTGATTTCGTGCGATTGATTCGATCGTTTTCTCTCAGTTTCGTCGCAAAGCTTCCTTTTCCGTGAATCCACTTCCGATTCGTTTCGTGAATCGCTGTAAGTTCGAACCCATTGTTCGCTTTTGTTCTTGGGCTTTACTTTATCCGACCCTTTCGACAAGTTTTCTCCTTTTTTTTCGTTGGTTATTCCTTGCTTGGTTCATTTGAGAAAGTGGGTATTTTTTTCTTTTTCTCAAGATTTTGATTCACGTTTGATTAATTTATTTGTTTTTTGTACATAGTTGATTGCCAGCAGTTTGCAACTGTGTTTATTGCATTGGTTTCTATATATGGGTTTATAGGGAGATAAGGACTTTCTTGTGTTGTCTGATGTGTTTCTAGGTTAATTTCTTCGGAGTAAGTTTATTTACCCATGTCTTTTCTTTTTTTTGTCTCCGAGCGGCGATGGTGTTTTCAAGTTCTTGTCTTGGAGTTAGTCGGCAGTTTCATGTGTTTGGTTGCTGAGAAAATTAGGGAAAACCACGAGAAAGTTGAGTTTTTTTTTTTTTTCATTTGTCATCTTAGTCTTCCTCTATCTTGGTGTTTCGATAAAAAAATAATCTCCATTATCTCCTTTGGTAGACAGTATCAATCTCTGGTTCGATGTCTTGGGTTGGCTTTTGAAGCCTGAAAGCCTTGGACAGAGATGGTTCTGATGTCTCTTAACTTTAGTTTGATCATTGGCTGTCCACATTTTGTTTGAAAGCTAAATTATTTTCCTTAGAAAAGAGGCCAATATTAAGTTATTGGGTTTGAGTAATTGATCGGTGGCATCTTTTGAGTATGTTTATGTACTGATTGATAGTTTCCATTGTTTGATGTCACTGTTTTTTTGTTGATGCCAATGTGTTTCATTTGGTTTTGATGCTGCAGATTACTCTGTAAGGATTGAGATGGAAATCGGGTTTAAGATTCTGGTCTTTTTAGCAGTCATTGTCACTGTGAAAGCAGAGGTTTACATTGTGACAGTGGATGGAGATCCAATCATAAGCTACAGAGGTGGAGAAAATGGGTTTGAAGCCACTGCTCTTGAATCTGATGAGAAGATTGATACAACTAGGTAACTCGGTAGTTTCTTCGTAATGGCTGGAATAGTAAAGTTTGCCTGAAAAAAACATTGTAACATGGTTTCTCTGCTCTTGTTTAGCATTGATTGGTATGGCTACATCTTTCTGTATGTCGATTGTTGGATCGGTATTCGTGATATAATGGTTTTTTACAGTGAATTGGTGACATCCTATGCACGTCACCTTGAGAAGAAACACGATATGCTTCTTGGAATGCTCTTTCAGGAAGGAACATACAAAAAGCTCTACAGCTATAAGCACCTCATAAATGGATTTGCTGCTCACATTACACCTGAACAGGTGAAACCGATTTTGAGATGATCTCTCTCTACCGATTCCTTTCTCTGTTAGATTCTTGTTTCCTTACTCTATTCCTCCGTATTAGTAGGCAGAAACACTTCGACGTTCCCCCGGTGTGAAATCTGTGGACAGAGATTGGAAAGTAAGGAAACTCACCACTCATACACCGGAGTTTTTAGGGCTGCCAACCGATGTTTGGCCAACCGGTGGGGGTTATGATAGGGCGGGAGAAGACATCGTGATCGGGTTTGTTGACTCCGGGATTCATCCGCACCACCCAAGTTTTGCTTCTCATCACACTGCACCTTATGGCCCTCTTTCCAGTTACAAAGGGAAATGTGAAGATGATCCTAATACCAAGAAGAGCTTCTGCAATGGGAAGATCATAGGAGCTCAGCACTTTGCTGAAGCCGCAAAAGCAGCTGGAGCTTTTAACCCGGATATCGATTATGCTTCTCCAATGGATGGTGACGGCCATGGAAGGTTGGTATTCATAGTCTCACTACCACTTTTTTTTCTCTTGACAACTTCCTTATTGCTCCAGAGATGATGAAAATCGTCTGCAAGATAATGGAACTTATACTTACTACTGGTTGATCAGTCATACAGCAGCTATAGCAGCCGGAAACAATGGTATCCCGGTGAGATTGCATGGCTACGAATTTGGTAAAGCAAGTGGGATGGCACCTCGGGCGAGGTTAGTTGATGAAAGAACGCGGCTGTTTTATGTATGTTCGCTTCCCCGTCTTCCAACCTGTTTTTTTTTGCAGGATTGCTGTTTACAAGGCTCTCTACCGATTGTTTGGAGGTTTTGTAGCCGATGTGGTTGCTGCAATTGATCAGGTAGTAAAATAATTGTTGTTTTCTGTCTTGGTATATTGGCATTAAGATAAAATCATATACTATCTTCATTCTGTAACTTGATCTCCTTTTATGTCCGTGTTCGAATGATCCCGCTAAATTTCCTCTGTAATGGATAGATACCCATAAATATTAATCTAGAAATTCCTAATCGATTTGATAAATTCAACAAATGTGTTTTTCGGGGCAGGCTGTTCACGATGGAGTTGATATCCTGAGCCTCTCAGTTGGTCCAAATAGTCCGCCAGCTACTACGAAGACAACGTTCTTGAATCCATTTGATGCTACACTTCTCGGGGCTGTAAAGGCTGGTGTTTTTGTTGCCCAAGCTGCTGGAAACGGGGGGCCATTCCCGAAAACTTTGGTTTCTTACAGCCCTTGGATAACTACTGTAGCTGCTGCCATTGATGACCGCCGATACAAAAACCATCTGACCTTAGGAAACGGAAAAATGTTGCCGGGGATCGGACTGTCTCGTATGTTTTCGATTTCTTCTAGTCTGAATCCATTAATGTTCATGTATACAACGATAGATTCATAATGGTTTCTCATTGGCATATCAGTGAATCAATTATGTTTTTTTTTGCTGCAGCTTCTACTCATCCTCATCGTTCATACACTATGGTTGCTGCAAATGATGTTGCCCTTGATTCTTCTGCTGCGAAGTTCAGTCCTGCAGATTGCCAGAGGCCGGAAGTCTTGAACAAGAGATTGATCGAGGGTAACATTCTTCTTTGCGGGTATTCTTTCAACTTTGTTGTCGGAACAGCTTCCATTAAGAAGGTTGCTGAGACTGCCAAGCATCTCGGGGCTGTTGGCTTTGTTCTCGTTGTTGAAAACGTTTCCCCGGGAACGAAATTCGATCCCGTCCCTTCCCCCATTCCGGGCATCCTCATTACGGAAGTCTCTAAGTCAACGGTAACACATTTTTGATGGGCTATATAGCCACTGTTTCTTATAGTTTATACTCTCAATCATAGCCTCGTTCTCAACTTTTGGATTGGTTTTCTCGTCTTAGGATTTGATTGATTACTACAATGTCACTACGTCAAGGGATTGGACTGGAAGAGTGAAAACTTTTAAAGCTATTGGAAGCATCGGAGATGGGTTGGCCCCGATTCTCCACAAATCGGCTCCTGAAGTGGCATTGTTCTCGGCTCGAGGACCCAACACCAAAGATTTCAGCTTTGAAGATGCCGATCTTCTCAAACCGGACATTCTTGCTCCTGGTTGCCTAATATGGGCTGCTTGGTCTCCAAACGGGACAGACGAGGCTAATTATGTCGGTAAGGAGACACATTTCTTGGTGAAGATCCTTCATGCCAAAACCTAAACTTACCCATAACGAGGATTCATGGCAATGATTTGCTCGAGCAGGTGAAGGATTTGCGATGATATCGGGAACTAGCATGGCAGCACCACACATAGCCGGGATAGCTGCACTTGTGAAGCAGAAGCATCCTCAATGGAGCCCTGCTGCCATTAAATCAGCTCTGATGACAACCTCGACAACCATAGACAGAGGAGGAAGACCTCTTCAGGCCCAGCAATATTCCGAGACAGAGGTCGTTAGGCTTATCAAAGCCACACCTTTTGACTATGGAAGCGGTCATGTCAATCCCCGAGCTGCTCTAGATCCCGGTCTCATTTTCGATGCAGGTATTCTTATCATTCTTCTATCCATTGTGTTCGAACCATACGTCAAAAAAACCCGAGGGATTTGATCGATATTGATTTGAAATATTCTTGACCCATCAAAGGTTACGAGGATTATCTCGGGTTCTTGTGCACAACCCCGGGAATCGACGCTCACGAGATAAGGAACTACACGAACAGAGCATGCGACTACAGCATGAAGCATCCTTCCAACTTCAACTCTCCTTCCATAGCCATCTCCCATTTGGTTCGAACCATAACCGTGACCAGGAGAGTAACTAACGTTGCAGAGGAGGAAGAAACGTTCACCATTACAGCTAGGATGCAACCTTCCATCGCCATTGAAGTAAGCCCTCCGGCCATGACTTTGAGAGCAGGTGCTTCTAGAAAGTTCTCGGTGACTCTGACGGTGAGGACGGTGACGGGAGATTACAGTTTCGGACAAGTGACGTTGAAAGGAAGCAGAGGGCATAAGGTGAGGATACCAGTGGTTGCAATGGGACACAGGCGATGAATGGAAACCCTACAGAACAGATCTTGTGGAGATGTGTGGTTTTGTAATGTTATTCTTTGTAATATTGCAATAAGATGGTGAAGTAGTAATTAGTGAGAGAGAGATGTATTTTGTCTTGTCTGAGAAAATGCTTAATCTCACACATGATGTTGGAATATTAGTAGTTTGTATAATTTAGTTTTTTTTTAATTATAAAAACTCCACTATATGAAGGCTTTTCAAGTCTTTGTTTTTTTTATTGACAAAGAAACTTTAGTGTAACTAGGGGTGGACATTTCACATTTTAATTCGGTTATATTCTAATTTTGGTTATTTCGGTTTCAGATTAGTTATAGACTTATAGTTATTTATAATGAATTTGGTTCTATTTTTATTTGGATTCGATTTTTATTGATGATAATATTTATTTTTAAAGATTTTTTTGGATATTTATTTATTTTTATTCGGTTTGGATTTTTTGTTTTATAAAACCTATAAGTATTCAATTTATTATATCTAATTCGGTTTGGTTATTGATATATGTTATTCCAATTTTAACCAAATTGGCTATTATACTTGAAGATTAAAAAACCCTTCGATAAATAATTAAGTTCTCAAACAATTCTAATTTTATTTTATTAAAATTAAATATCTAAACAGCATTCCCCCCTCAATTCTCACCATTTTTTCCCTCCCCATTTCTTTCCTCTTTAAGATTTACATAGTAATTTCGTACCTTCGGTTTTCTTTTTCTCCGAAACATTTATATCAAAACTATTATATCCTTCAGAAAGAAATGGAAATCAATTTTCATAGGAATTAAAAAAAACAGAAAAAAAAAATATATATATATATATAATGGGCCAGATGGGCCCATCCTGGGCCCATGAAAAAAATTCACACGTTTTTTTTTTAAAAAAAAAAATCAGTAGAGAAGCTCACAGTCGATCCTTTGGAAATAAACCTTGTTGTCGTCAAGATCAAACCCTACGTTGTATTTCTGTTGAGCAGAAGCTCCGATAACGTTCCTATCATCGCTCAGATTCATCCTCAGGGCCAAGCAGAATTCATCGCTTCCATTCCCGACGAACAAGCTCTCCGCATCTAACCCTAATTCCGCTCCTCCCTCGAACCGCAGCCTCACCACCGGAAACCCTAGCAGATCTCTCTCCACTCTCCCCTTGAAGCACGGCTTCGTGTACGTGTCGTATCCCTCTGCTCTCTCTATCACCCCGTCTAAGAGGAGATTCACCTCCCACACGATATTCTCGTACGTTATCCTCTCGAGAATCGTCACGGAACAGCCTGTATCGATGATCGTACCGGATCCGTACCGGTTCCTTTTGAAAATCTCCGGTTCTATATCGAGATCTTTTTCTCCGATGCTGATTCCTTCGAGATTAACAAAGTACTGGTCGTCGGAAATCTCGACACGGGTCGGGTCCCCCTCGAGTATCGCGCCATCTCCGAGGATCAGGACGTTGTGAAGGTAACTCGGGTCGGTTAGGGCTCCGAAACAGTAGGAGAACCTCGAGCCGAAACGCTTCACGATCGAGAATGTACCTGGTCCTAGACCGAGCACGCCGCTGAACAAGTTGTAGGAATCGTAGTTCTCATGTCCGCATCCGATAACCATGTCGGATACAGAGGCAAGCCCTTCGTCGGTTGTCTGAAATGTGAGCTTCTCCTCTGCAAGAACTCCTCTGGTACTGGTTCTGTCCATGTATTTCAGAAAATATCTGCAGATTCCAGCTTCCGAATCGTAAATAACTTGTGGCATGGCGCTTGGTACGGATTCGCAGGATGCATTTCGGTAAGAGGATGATTTAGAAGGGCTGTAAAAAGGAATGGTTTGAGGGTAACATTTGCAGGGAAGGCACTGCAACCACGTGAGATCGCTGCCCGTGTCGATGAGAAATAGCTGAGAGAGCGGAGGTTCGCCTATGGAGATGTTTGCCAAGAACCATGATACACCCGGGAAAGGAATAACTCGCGAATTGACGGTTTTGGGAGTTTCCTTGTCTCCCAAGTAACCAGGGTGGGAGGAACTAGGGTTTGCCTTGACACGCAAGTAATCAGTCCTTCCCTCTGGAATCTGCAGAGCATGTATCGGATTTGAAGGTACGAGCTTCAGAGAAAGACGTGGAGCTGACGTGGACACGAGACCGATGACTGAGAAGAGAAAGACGAATCGAAAAGGCGATGTTGTTGAAGCCATCTGTGACGGAAGCTGTGTGAGTCGAAACCCTTTTTGTAAGAGAGGTGAGAAGTGTTTTCTTTGTGTGAACCTTCTACATCATCAAGAGGCTTTCTTTGTATGAGCTGAACCAACCGGACTTTTTCTCTTTGAACGAATCTTAATTAAACCCTTTATAATTATTTTTTATAAAAAAACCCTTCTTTAAAGAATCTAAAGTTGGAATCTTTGAATTTCAATACTATGAATCTTTCCATATCTTGAAGCTGTCTCAATGGTCGAGGAGCTCGCAATCTATCCTCTGGAAATAAACCTCCATAGCTTTAAGATCGAAACCGACGTTATAACTCTGCTGAGCTGAAGCGCCTATAACGCTCATATCGTCGTGCATATTAACACTCACAGCCATGCAGAATTCATCGCCGCCATTGTTGACGAACAAGCTTCCCGTATCCAATGCTAAATCCGCTCCTTGCGCAAAATGCAACGTCACGACCGGAAACCCTACCAGATCGCGTTCAACCTTCCCTCTGTAGCACGGATTCAAATACGTGTCCCACTCATCAGATCGCTCGAGTATCTCGTTTAGAAGGAAATCGATTTCTCGAGCTAGGGTTTCGTATGCTTCTCTTACCAGAATCGTCACCGAGCATCCCGTATCGATGACTGTACCTGAACCGAAACGGGTTCTTTCGAAAACGTCGGGATCCATCTCAAGTTGTTTTTCTCCGACGCTGATTGCTTGGAGGTTAAGGTAGTAACGATCTTCGAATATCTCTAAAGGGGTCGGATCCCCATCCATTACCGCGCCTTCCCCGAGGATCAAGATGTTGTGATGGTAGTTCAGATCGGTTAGGGTTCCAAAACAATAGGAGAATCTCGAACCAAACTTCTTGACTACAGAGAATCTACCTGGTCCTAAACCGAGCACGCCGCTGTACAAGTTGTAAGAACCGGAGTTGTCATGCCCACAACCGAAAACCACGTCTGGTATCGAGGCTAACCCACCGTCAGCCGTACGGAATGTCAGTTTCTCCATGGCAAGAACGCCTCCTGTACTTGTCTGGTCTTGGTATTCAAGATAGTATCTGCAAATTTCGGCTTCAGGGTCATAAACCAGTTGCGGCATGGCGTGAGGTGCAGATTCGCAGGAAGAATTTCGGTAAGTTAAAGAGTTGGAAGGGTTGAAGAAGGGAATGGTCTGAGGGTAACATTTGCAGGGAAGGCACTGAATCCACGTGAGATCGCTGCCAGTGTCGACAAGCAGTAACTGCGAGATCGGTGGATCGCCTACGGAGATATTCGCCAAGAACGCTGACTGGTTGGGGAAAGGAGTGACGCGTGAGATAATAGTTGCAGGAGTTGCCTTGGAATGCAAGTAACCTAGACCAGATATAGAAGTTGCCTTGCTGCGCAAGTAATCAGTCTGTGGCTTTGAGTAATGTATGAGCTTCAGAGAGAAGAGCAAAAGGAGGAGAAGAGGCGATTTTAAAGCCATTGGAGATGGAAGAAGGGTTTACTTTTGGGATCATGCCTCTATATATGTGCAGCATTTTTTTTTTCTTTTTTTTTTTGCAAGAGGGGAAGGAAAGAAGTGTTCTCTTTGTGTGAAAACCTTGCCTTTATTATTTTTTTTATCACTTTTTTACCAGTTGGACTTTTTCTTTGTATGAAACTGGTACGACAAAAACACATGTATGACTATCTCTCTGTGTGTGTGTATATATATATGTATATATACTTAAATGTATCATGTATGTTAGATGTATGTGTGTATATATATATATGTATATTACACAGGATCAGCATGTATACGGGTATATGTTTGTGTACATTTGTCTCTCTCTCTCTCTCTCTATATATATATATATATATAATTATATATGTGTGTGTTTATATGAGTTATATGTTGTTTTTTCTTTTATTTTTTATTTTTATGTGACTATTATGTGTTCATGACATGTCAATTTTGTCATTTCTTTCGGTTGGTCATGTCATTTTATAACATCGATTGTTGTGAATTAAAATATGTAATATCACACATTTTCAAAATTTAATATTTTATCTGATTTTTTTTTTATAAAAAAAATATCGTTTAGTAATTAGTGGTCAAATAAGAGCATTTTATTTTAACTTTTAGTAATTGCATTAATATATCATTAAAATTCTTGATATCAAACTTATTGTGTGTGTTTTATTAAAGGGTTCAAATAAAAATAGAATAAAATATGGTGTTATTTAATGATGGATTTCTTGCTGTCATTAAGATCCAGTGTTATATGATTAAAAGTCCTTACAAATATTTTATTATTCAATTTAACTGTTAAGATTCTTTACACGCTTTCTGACTGCCCTATTTGTGGGCCTTAATGGGCCTTTATTAGTTACTATTTTTGGGCCTCCACGTAAACGGGAAGCCTATCTGTTCAAATTATTAAATCACAAAATCCAAATGAAAAGTGTTATGTTATGGTTTGCAATCGCTGTTTGATTCAATCACCCAAAAAAGTTCTGTTTCCTATAAAATAAATTATCACATATTTATAAGACAAATATTTATGTATAAAATTAATTATTGGATCAGATCCAATGTTCCATGAGCAAATTAAACAACTAAATCAATTGATCAAGGCTTTTTAATAGCCCTAGTTTTGGCATCAATAATTAGTGAGCTTCCGTCACATGATTAAGCAATAAGCAACACGTTGGATCAAATGATTCTCTCGCTAATCTGGTTTAGAGGGACTTAATCCATTACCCAGTCACATGCCCATCATGTGATCAATTATTATCCCATGTATGCATGTATGTATGTATGTATGTATGTATGTATGTATGTATGTATGTATGTATGTATGTATGTTGTTGACTTGGTGAATTGTCGATGTATATGCGAGTCTTCTCGACTAAATGAGATAATGAGTGTTTTTAATCATAAATAATGAAAAAAATCATCTAATAGCAAATGGAGCTTGGGGATTGACCAAGACATCGAACAAATGGGTTGCACGATCTCTGAAGTAAAATTCTTTTTGGTTGCGATTATAATGTTATTTCTGATTTTTTTACAATAATAAAAATAGATTTTTGTCATATCATAATCCCTTTTTTTTATTGATTGACAGAGGATACAATATTTTATTAATTTCAAATTCCAAACTTATAAAAAAAAACATATAACATCGTAAAAGATATATTAGATCAAAGAACCATAACTTTATCATCATAAAAAAGTATATTAAGGAAATAAAACTTCTTTAACAAAAAAAGAAATAAAACTTATTAAACAAAAGCAAGTGTAAGCAGTCTTTAAATTAGTTCATGTAATAAACGCACCAGGAATGGCACAGCATTGGGAGGCAGAAGAGCTTTATGATTATTTGAATGAGGAAACATATTTTATAAAAATAATTTATCAATTTAGAAATTCCAACAAGTTAATTTTTGGATTCGAGAAAGGGTTAAGATTATTCAGATCCAAAGATACTTAGATGTCCCAATCCATTTTTATATCTAATCTTATCACTAACAACATGCACGTTTTTCTTTGTCGGGTGGAGAAAGTGATAAATGTTATATATATAAATATTTATAGAATTTTGATTTTGATAAGAAAATCCATATATATATATATATATATATATAGATATAAATAAATCTTTAACAGACCCAAATCAGAAGAAACAATTAATAACTAAAACAATTAGTGCCCTTAATCCTCTAATCATTAATTTTTTCAAACACGGCAATATTAAATATTAATCTCTGCCTCAAAATTTGCTTCTGTTTCAACCGAACAGGCTTTTCTTCTTCCGTCTTCTTCTTCTTCTCTGTTTCAGGCATTCTCTTCGTATCAGAGAGAGAGAGAGAGAGAGAGAGAGATCAGAAGAGGGAGAAAAACGAATCCTTCGATACGAATTACAGAAGAGAATCGAAACTGCCGAGGGAGAGACGTATACATGCGTATCTATACATTTATACGTATTCGCAGGGCAATGTATACGTCCGGATGAATACGCAGCACTGAGGTCTTTGATTGTCAAGGATTGGTTTTTGTCTGATTTTCCCTGGATCTTTGACGGGAAACAAACAAGGGATTGGAATCCTGGATTCCTCAGACAGAGATACGATCTGGGTATATTGAAACCTCAGGTACACTTTTCGCTACTTCTTGACGTTTCTTCACGTCGACGCGTGAAACCATTTGGGTATTTCGGTGATAAATTTCGATTTTTTGATTACTGCTCGGATGATGGGATTAGCTGGGAATTGATCGGATCGTGGTTCAGATGCTGACACTCTTTAAGTGGTAAGCAATATTCGATCTTGTGTGATCTCGTTCTATAATGGCAATTTTACGGGAAATTGGACGGGTTTTCCGGGAAAATTTCCCCACGCACATGACTTGTATATCTGTACAGAAGCAATTGCGTTTGGGTTTGTTTTCTATGGAGCCTGGAAGCTGGTTTGACTTCCCATGGCTTTAGATGAGTAGAACTTGGTGATTGGGCTAATCAGAAATTTTGAATTCATAATTGTTTTTTCTTTCTTGAATTGTTTGGTTATGTTCATGTTCCCGATAATGGTAAACAAAACGCAATTTGTGAGGGAAAAAGGTAAGATTTTGATTCCCACTCTGGGAAAGGAACCGTGAAAGTTTTCTTCCTCAAGGGTCAAGGCAGTCAAATTGAGTTTGGCTTCTGATGTTGGGTTGCCTTTGAATGTTTCAAGCACAAATTACATCAAAATCTGGCAATCTGTTCTGTTAATTTTTTTCCTTTTCTGACATCTTGATCTGCTTTTGTTTATGGAGTCATCTTCCATTCTCTTATCCATCTCTCTCTCTCCCCTGTATCTTTGGATCTGTACAGATGTAATGTGATCATGGCTTATGGGTTTCATTTTTTGTATCTTCCAGGATTTGATCTGTTCAAGTTGTTGGCCTGTCTTCGTTGTTACAGAATTTCGAGACTGTGTAAAGGTATGAGATTCTGATGAGATGAGGCCGATGAAGGGTTGGCGTCTAGGCAGTTTAGGTGATATGCAATCTTTGAATGGAGCTCGTTACCGTTCTTCTCATGGAAGGAGGCCAATATGGATCATTGCAGCGGTTTCACTGGTTAGCATGTTCTTCATATTTGGTTATATGTATCCCCATCACAGTAAAGCTGCTTGTCACATGATGATCTCTTCGAGAGGGTGTAAGGCTCTGGCCGATTGGCTTCCGCCTTCACCGAGGCAATATTCAGACGAGGAAATTGCATCCCGTGTAGTGATTAGGGAGATTTTGGATTCTCCCCCGGTTAAAGGGAAGACCTCTAAGATTGCATTCATGTTCTTGACTCCGGGTTCTTTGCCTTTAGAGATGCTTTGGGACAGATTTTTCCAGGTGGGTGCTCACTTTCCTTCAGAAAATGCATGAGAGTTTCCCCGATTACGAACGATTCCTTACATATGATTCCACGATATGAAACTTTGTAATTTATTAGCTTTGTGTGAGCTTTTTCTTCTACACTCACAGGGCCATGAAGGGAAATTCTCAGTTTATATCCATGCATCAAGGGCAAGGCCAGTTCATGCCAGCCGGTACTTTGTTAACCGTGAGATACGCAGTGACGAGGTATGTTTTTCATTTGCATTGTGTCTAATTGCTTTTAGTTGTGGATGAATCTTTCGTTTTATGTAATACTTTTGGAATATGACTTGATTATAACAGATGATTGTATTTTGTTTTTATAAATTCGAAGGTGGTATGGGGAAGAATATCGATGATTGATGCTGAGAGACGGTTGTTAGCAAGTGCTCTCAAAGATCCCGAGAACCAGCAGTTTGTTTTGCTTTCAGACAGGTGGGTTCTTAATCGTTACAACCTCGTTCTCATCGACTAGTTTTAGTTTTCTTTTGCTCGATCGGTATTGAATTGTTTTGGATTTTGCAGTTGCGTACCGCTTCGAAGTTTTCAGTACATTTACGACCATCTGATGTACACCAATATCAGCTTTGTTGACTGGTAACAATGAACTCATTCGTTAAACTTCGTTTTCTTATCCCGAACCTTTTTTTTCCTTAAAATTCAGTTTCTATCTCATTATGGATTTGGTTTGATCGAATATCAGAACGGGTTTTTTTAGTTCAATTCCTTTCTCTGAATAATATGCTTACTTCTTCTCTTCAGCTTTGAAGATCCCGGTCCACATGGATCAGGCAGGCATATGGATCACATGTTGCCGGAAATTCCAAAGAAGTATTTTCGGAAGGGGGCGCAGGTAAAACATATCATCTTCGATCCTGTATAAATGCTTTTCTCTTGCTCGGGAAAATTCTCGAGATCATCGTGAAAGCGTATGGTGTTATGAGAAACACTTTTTCCCGGTTCTTTGTTCTTGAATGGCTTTAGGCTATATTATCTACACTCGTGTGCAGTGGTTCACCATGAAGCGTCAACACGCCGTGATAGTTATGGCTGACGGTCTTTACTATTCGAAATTCCGGGATTACTGCCGGGTGAGTTCATCTAAATACTGGGATTGTAGATCATTGAAATGAACTTAAAAAGAATAATCGTAAGGCCTCGATTCTCTTCAGCCAGGTGTAGAGGGTAACAAGAACTGCATTGCTGATGAACATTATTTGCCAACTTTTTTCCATGTGAGTGTCCTTTCCTTGCTTCTACAAGAAAGTGAATGTTTTGATATCATAATAGATTTCCGGGTTATCGATTATCAGATGCTCGATCCCGGGGGCATTTCTAACTGGACTGTAACTCACGTTGATTGGTCCGAGAGAAAGTGGCATCCAAAAACATACATGCCCGAGGATATTACGCACGAGCTCCTTAAGGACATCACGGTATCGTCAAAGATTTTATCTCTTTACAATGTCTATTCCATCCCGGAGGCATTTCTAACGGTGTTAACCGTTATATCATTTTCTTCATATGCAGTCTGTTGATACAAACTCACATGTATCGAGCGACGGGAAGGTATGCATTTTTTCTCTACTTTTCAATCGTTTCTCGGGGGGTCGGTTTCTTATGGATGGATATACAAATCAGGGGGGAGAAATACGATCGCCTTGCCTGTGGAACGGGATTAAGAGACCTTGCTACTTGTTCGGGCGGAAATTCCACCCGGATACGCTCGATAAGCTCTTGGATCTCTTCTCGAACTACACGAGCATTGCATAGCGATAGATACAACGACTAGTGCGGATTTTCCCGACGTGAATTCTTCGATCGAAGCGTGCGGTTATTCCAAAAACCCGGAATCAGCTAAAGCTTTGAGGCGTATGTGTATGGAAGAGCCCTTTAAAGAAAGATGCAACTCGGA
>NW_010965451.1:2691762-2761455 GCF_000463585.1 Tarenaya hassleriana
CGGAAGAGCAAGAAGCGTTCAGACAAAA
This sequence comes from Tarenaya hassleriana, assembly GCF_000463585.1. Taxonomy (NCBI): domain Eukaryota; kingdom Viridiplantae; phylum Streptophyta; class Magnoliopsida; order Brassicales; family Cleomaceae; genus Tarenaya; species Tarenaya hassleriana. The sequence continues at coordinate 2,691,791 of NW_010965451.1, forward strand.
CCAACACCCAAGAAGCTACGAGGTAATAATATTAAAACTGGTCTGTTGCCTCATTCCCTCCTTGATAATTGTGGAAAAAGAATTTTCCGAGTCTTTTTTTTTTAATTTGGTAAATTAAAAAAAAAAACATATTATTGAGGAAATACAATGTTGATATATAATATACAGTTTCTAGTTTCTTGATATTCGGTATTTGGCACAAGAAGACAAACTACTCTGAACCTACAGTTTCTTGTTCTTGGCTCTTATATATATATATATATATATATATATAGTAATCTTTTTGATGAAGAAAGAGTTATAATAAAAACCAAACCACGCGTAAAAAACTATAACGTATACATATATATATATATGTATTAATGTATACATGTGTGTATATCACTTGCAGTACTGTATGGAATAAGAAACATATCATCTGCTCATCCGTCAATCTTTTCCCCATGCAAGAAACACCGCTCGTACGTGCATATGAAATGTCGAATCCATTGAAACTTATACGTGGCTCACACAAAGAACAGCACTGATTTTTCATTTATATCTTTTTCTTGCCATGAATGCGTTTTCCACCTTGTATAAAAAGGTCCAAAATCATTCAAAGAACATCGCCCATCTCCCCGAAATTTAAATTAAATTTTGAGAAAATGGATATATCATTTGTATCTCTTCTCTGCATGGCGTTTTCCTCGCTTCTTCTTCTCATGATCCAATCCAAAACAGAAGCCGGGATGGTTGTGAAGTTATTACACAGCAACTCCTTCAACAATGACGTCACTCATGACGCGGTTTCTCCTGTAATGTCTCGGAGAAGACGAAGCATCTCTTACTATGCGACCATTTCCATCGGCGACCCGCCGGTTCCGCATCTATTGCAGATCGATACGACCAGTGCCCTTCTGTGGCTTCAGTGCCGTCCTTGTAGCCATTGTTACCGTCAAAGGTATCCCATCTTTGATCCCGAGATATCGTATACGTACAAGAATCAGCCGTGCGAGCCTTCCTATACGTATCCTATCCTCGTTCCTGACGAGAAAACCATATCTTGCACGTATACGGACGAATACGGGAGCAGTGGCACACTAGCCACTGAAACACTAACCTTTCAGACAACCTACGGCGATGTCGTGTCCACTTTGGACGACGTTGTCTTCGGCTGCGGCCACGATAACTACGGAAACTTAGCCAACGGGTTGAGCGGAATTCTGGGCTTGAGTCACAACAATCTCTCGATCATCCACCGGTTCGGGTCGAGATTCTCGTACTGCTTCGGTAACGCGAGCGATTCCTCTTACACAGACAGTATCCTCGCGCTCGGAGAGGACGAAGCCGTTATAATGGGCGACAAGACGCCACTAGAGATCTTTCGAGGTTTGTATTACGTTACCCTCGAAGGGATAAGCATAGGGGAGATCATGCTGGCGATCGAGCCGTCGGTATTTCAACGCAAAATAGACGGAAGACATGGAACGTTGATCGATACCGGCTCGACGCTGGTGTATCTGTTCAGAGAAGCGTACGAGCCGGTGGGGAAGGAGATAAGGAACGTTCTAGAGAAGAAATTCATGAAAACGCGTCTGCATTCACGTAGATTGATGTGTTACCATGGAAATATACGAAGGGACCTGACTGGTTTTCCTGTGCTGACGTTCCATTTCTCTGGAGGGGCGGAGCTGTCGATGGATAAGGAGAGTCTGTTCTTCATGAATGGACCCGACACCTTCTGTTTATCCATAGCTTTGGCAAAAAACATGCTCGACGCGAACATCATCGGAGCTGTGGCTCAGCAGTTCTACAATGTCGGATATGATCTTCAAGCCCTTGTCGTCTCTTTTCATAAGATTGACTGTAGTGTTCTTTAGCTTATTATATTTGTTTTACAAAGAAAAAACCGGAAAAGAGTTTGTATATAATTTGATTATATCTCGAAAGCCCATTACTTGATCCTTTGGTCTAAGTTCAACAACTGATTATCTTATATAAAAAAACAGGTTTTGAGTGATTGTTTAAATGGAATATAAAAATAATTAGAAAACCAGATTTAGAAAAGAAAAAAAAAACAGTTTAAACACATCAAATCGAGCTAAATTCAGAACAAAACAAAAAGATCAGTAAAAACTGAATTTAATTTATTTATAAAATATTAAAAATCTAAAATAAAGAAACAAAATCAAAACCGAAACAACTCAATATATCTTCCCTTATATACTATTTTCCTTTGCTCAAAATTGAGATGAGTTCTTCAGTGATGGAAAATTTTTGTTTTGCAATCTTTTCCCTTCAATGTCAATCTCTTGAATAAGGAAAGATAAATAGAAAACCTCTTAAGAAATAAATATGAGTAATTAAGATTTGATATCCTAGTTAACAATTAGAAGAAGTAACGTATAATATATAGTAATAATAATAATAATCAAATTTAGGGTTTATATTTGGAAATGAATCATAAAAATTATGAAAAAATAAGGAAAACAATGTCCAATTTGGCCCTATATAATAAAAACCCTAAATACTCATAATTAATATTTTTTATCCTTCAACCCCAAGTTGGCCCTATAAATTGGTAGGAACCCTTAGTTGTTGAAATTCATAGCAAGTTAATAGTATACATAATATTACATTATATTCCCCAAAGGAAAAAAAAAAAAAAAACCTAAAGATGGCCAAGGTTTCTTCAATCTTCATCCTCTTCTCCCTCTTCCTCCTTTTCACAGGTTAGATCCCATTAAATTTATCATGCAATTATTTTTCTCGACAAAATAACTCGTTTGTATGGTTCTAAACCATGTTATATATATCATATATATTTTTATATGAAATAACGAAGTCATGAAATGCAGGAGGGTTGGAGAGGGTGACGTGTCGTGAGGCGAAGGATATATGCACCAAAGGGTTCGGGCTTTGCACCAAAGACTGCGACATCAACTGTTGCAAGAACAAATGCGCAGGTGAGATCTTAGGTGGTCAGGGCAGCTGCGACTCCATCGCCAACGTTGTCCTCTGCAATTGCTACTACCATTGTTAAGCTCTCATTCAAATATATATTTACGGTGTTATATTCCGTATATAATAAGACGATGTTTCTCTTGATGTTTCCAATTATGTGGTTCTCACAATTATATTATTTAATAAAATATGCGTCACGCGATTGAGCAGATGTCGAATTTTGATTCCAAGTTCGAAATTCCTATCTATTATGTTTTTATTCAATATGAATTTCAGTTTATTTAGGAACAGAATTTCGGATTAGATTTATATTCAATATGAATTTGATTTTTTTAGTTTTAAAAAAATTGTATCACTCAGCATTAGAGTTATGATACCATATCTATTCTTGGGTATTTTAATAAAAATAAAAATTGCATCCTCCCTTTAAACAAAAGAGATAAAGAAGATCAAGATAGGAATGTAGATTATCAAGATAGGAATGTCAATTTGGGTTTGAAATTCAAAAGATCGATTTGAACCATCTGAAAAATAATAGATTAAAAATACATAAAATTTGATTTTCTTATATGTATTAAACGGGCTCGCTCAATGCGAACCGAGTTTTATAGGACCGGATTTCGAATTTAGTTTATTAAGATAAAAAAAAATCAGGTCGACGCGAATTCCAAACTGAAAACTTCGGACCAGATCGGTCCGGGATGGACCGACCCAATTGAGACTCCTAGATCAAGAAGATGCATGTTTTTTTTTTTTTTTTTTCCTTAACTGTTCTTCTAATGACCATATCATACTTGAGGTGGATCTTATTTATATGCTAAGGTTTGGGCTGTAGTCTGTAGAAAGAAATTAATTAATATGTCCTAATCCTAAAGACATAATTTTCGTATCAACTCCAAGTATCTTGGATCTCAATTTTAATTAATTAAAAAAAAAAATCAGATTTAGCTGGTAATGGTCTGAATCAATTTTCATTAGTTTCCCCTCGTGCATTTCTTGTTATAAGAAAATTTTCTCGTCACTATTCTATATATATAAATATTGCGAATGATCCTCAGATCTTGTTTTTAATTAATTAAACGAAATCTGATATAACTGATGTGAAAATAATTAAAATAAGAAATACATTAGGGAAAACTAATAAAAAAATTACTTCATATCATAATGATAATCATAAATTTAACAAGAAAAACATTCAACAAAATCACCACATAAAGATTAGGGAACGGATCTATTATCATACCATAGGAGAAGATTAGAGATGTAGAGTTGAAATCAGAGACATGAAGGTGTCTGCTCTAAAAGAACCTCATTACAAAACACATAGACATGCCCTGAAAAAACCAAAGGCACAAAGCTTTAATCATCTTCTTCTACCAAAACCCATGCCTGTTTACCATGTTTATAAGCATGCACGCACCTGCAATGGAGTTTTTACCAGTAAGTTCATATTTGGTACAATACGAAAAACTTTTTCATATAATGAAACTGATCGAGAAACATACAGAAACTCTTTCTATTGAATGTTTCAATAGTAAGGATGACGCCGCTTTGCTCTTCGATGGCCATTGCTCCCATGGTGATGTTTATGGCTGTTTCTCTTTGGCTTTGTACTGCAACGGCAAGCGGATAAACTTGTGATTTTGTTACTTTACGAACTCTAAACATCGAAAAGATTCACTTCTACTTACTTTGAGATGGCGGAAAGGAATTTGATGACAAATATGAGAGGTAACCCGAGCAAAGCGGTGGCCTGCAGAGAAGTTGGAATACAGGTTTCAGTAAGTTATGAAGTTTCCTTTAGGTTAAAATGGTGAGAAATCTCCATCCAAAAGGACATACCACAAACCAAGCCAAGTCCACAGTGGCCACCGGTTTCGTCAGCTCGTTGTTCTTCAGCATTTCTTGAGCCTTTTTCACAAAAGAATGAAGCTTTAATGTTCTTGAATTGACAAAAACAACCGGGTCAAGATTAGAGAAATCTCGTGTAATTAGTAACCTGCTGATGGTAGACAGCGGTTGAGTTCAACAACTTTGTGAAAGCATGTCTCATTTTCTCGGCATAGGGCTCAAAGGCAACATGGGCTTTGTCCCAATGTGGCTTTGCAACTGTAACAACTCGGGTTGTGTATGGTTGTGTATGCCTCTTGGCTACCTAATAACCAAAGGAGAGCACGAGTCAAGAAAGCGAAGCTGGCTAAAAGAATTATGTATAGGACTTTATTTGAAAATAACCTTCTGACCTGAAAGTAGTCATACGTCGTATCCATTGCTTGGACGAGATATGGCGACAAAGCTTGCTTAGACATGTGATATACCTCGACAGACTTCTGGGTTAGTGATTGAATTTTCGGTTCAAGATAAATGGCACATGTTAGCCACATATCTTTGATGTGTGGTACCCATTTCTGTAAAATCAAACAAGAAAGGGATGAATCTAGGTCTCTTCGATGATCATCAATAGCAAATTAGGTAAAGAAAATGTCAAAAGTCTTAGAAACAAAACGAGGTAAATAAGTATACGTTGTTGAGGGTTTGTATGTGTGGCTCGGACCACTTCCTTACTTCATCCATTTTCTTCGACGCCTGACGGAGGACAAATGAAAAGGATGAGAGATTCTATAAAATGATTCACTGAAGCAGCAAAACCAATGGGTGTTCCTATAAAATTTCTTCCTTTTTGAGTAACCCACAAACATTATCTTGTTAAATATTTTTCGGGTTTTGGGTTTTGGGGACTGACCTTTTGAACTGTTGTAGACAGAGTTGGGCGGAGATACTCAGACCATCGGGTCATCAGATACGCCTGCATATATGGAGTGTATGTGGATAAAAGATGTTCAGAAGAATACAGTCTGAAAACTTGTTCTATGTTACACACACACTTAAAAGCTTTGAGATTTACCCGAGCTTGACTCGAATGAAAATCAAACTTATCTGAGAGCTTCTCCCAATTCACCTTAACAGACAACAAACAGTCAAAAAAGCTCAGTCCATTTATTCTATCCATGTGTTCACTTATCAATGGAGAATATAACTTTGATTATAAGCCCCAACAGACCTCAATAAACTTCTTGTACGATGAAACAGCAAAAGATTCCACCTTTGACAGTCGCTCCTAGAGCCAGCACAAGAACAGTTTTTGTGATATAGTAGAGAGAGAGAGAGAGAGAGAGAGAGAGAGAGAGAGAGAGAGAGAGAGAGAGAGAGAGAGAGAAAAATGGATAACAAACCTCTGCAGACTTGAGGGAGAATTCAGTATTGTGAATTCTTTGCTTCTGTTCTACATTCACCTTTAGAAGCTGATAAATGGAGGGAGGAAATCATATAGTGAGCATTATCAAAGGCGTGAAAGTAATGTTTTTGAGCAGAAGGGTTTCTTACATTTTCAAGCTTCGAGTTGAGTTCCACAACTCTTCTCTCTGCTACCTCGGTCCGGGTTTCCAGTTCGAGCCTTCTCTTGTTTTGCGCCTCTGCTTCCCGCTTTAGTTTGAAAATCTGTCAAACAAAGGACGTTAAGCCATGCCATGAACTGGAAAATAGTGAATGAAACACATCGGTCTCCTATAACTAACCTGCTTCTCAAGTTGATAGACCTGTTCTTCTGCTTTGCCCTTTCGCTTCACTGAACTTGCCGACTGAAAAACATAAAAAAAGATCAAAGTAAATGTCTCAGAGAACACCCTTCTTCTCAATCTCATTGAACTTCTGTTTTCAAACTGGATGATCCAAGAAAAGACATGAACTCTTACTTCAATAAAGTCTATCTCACTCTGCAACTGTGAAATCTTGTCTGATTTTTCTCGAATAGTTGTCTCCATTCTTTGAATTGTTTCTTCCTTGCTGAGCAGTTCTACTTCTCTTTCTTTGAAGATTGATGCTTTGGGGAACAAAAAAATAAACCAAAACCAGATCATGACAAATGAAAACTGCATATACCAACTTTGTAAAGCCGTCAATTTGAGAGGGAAAATCCTGAAATTTAAAGATTTTTTTATTGCTTTCTCTGATTTTCTCAGAAACCAAGCGCAGGAGAAAAATATCACATGAACTCTACAAACTGAAAACGAGATCGAGCGGTTTCTCTTCGCCTTCCATCTTCCGATATCAACCAAAAACACCGAATCTAATTGAAAATCGGCCTCTTTCGCGGCCCATTTTCCCAGCAACCAAACAGAAAAACCTCAGAGGAAATCCAACGATCCGTTACCGGTCGCCCGCATTTTCCCAGAAGCCAAACAGACCAAACGGAAAAGAAAATTATTCGAACCTTTTCGTATTCCTTACATTTCCTAAACCCAGAAAATAAAGTTGGCTCATCACCGAAAAAGCTACCAAAAATCAACTTCACATTTCATAAAAAAAAATCATCTAAAATTTTCACTAACAGCCTCGTCTCAGGAAATAAACACAAACTTTCACGAAAATTTCCGGGAAAACCCATGAAACCGAATGAAGATAGACGACAATCCAAAAGGACAGAGAGATTTTAAAATACCGAGAGCGGAAACCCTGGATCTGAGCTCTTCGAGCTCCTGGGTTCGAGGATCATAACAGCCATGGCCGTCCGAAGGAAAAGCGTCATCGTTTCCAGAACAGGATGAAGGCATGCACGTGATTTCTCCAAAAATGGAGGACACTACCAGAAAAAGAAGCACAAATCTCTTGGCCGAGTCCGCCATTGGAGACCGCAACAGAGCACAGTGGAGACAGAGAGAGCGCGAGTCGCAAGAGAGGGAGAACGAAAGAGCGTACATAAGAAGACTGCAAGTCAAATAAAATATATTATATTTTTTAGGTTAATTACATAAATACTCCTCTAATTTCGAAAGTTTTTGAATTGGGACCTATATAATTTAGGGAATGCTTGCACCCATTCATGCATTTAAATTTCCGGCTGACCATTTTAGGTAGAAAATCAACTCTGAAATGTCATAATTACCCCTTACTTTTGTGACACAAAACAACGTGGAGGAAATAAGATCAGGGTATAAACGGTAACTGAAAAGAAAACATATGGATCTAATTATTTGTATGTTTCCAAATGGGCACAGAACAAACATGCATACTATGAAACCAAAGATGAATTTCACCAGAAAAAAGGTTTTTCAAGGAAATATTTTTCCATTCTACGTCTTCTTGTATTTATTAAATTAAAGACCAAAATATTTTATTTATATATACATATATATGGTTTTGAAAAGGGACTTTAAAACGTAATATAGAAGAAAAAAGCAACATATTTTCCTTTGAAAATTCCTATTTATCTAGATATGGATGCAGATTACAAAGATATCTTCAAAATTTATAGACGGTTTGTAATTGTATTGTATTATGTGCTTCCAAATTTTAGTCAAAAGGTCTAATTATATAAAATTTTCCAAATCAAAAATATTTTTTTCCTCAAAAGTCAAGTTTTAGTTCATACGTATTGAGTTAAATTGTTTCTTTTCTTTTTTTTTAAAGAACTATCTAAAACCGTTTATCACGCTTTTTTTTATAGAAAATATATTCCACTATATGATTCAATTTATATTACACGAATAACGTGTTAAAAATGTATAAAATATACTATTATAACAAAGAAATAAAGTGGTCATTTCAAAATTTATTAATTTTAGTCTCGTTTTTTTTTTTTAATTTTCAAGTTTTTTAAAATTATATTTATTCATTTTGTTGAAACTTTGGTTCAACTTTATTCAAAGGTTAATGTTATTAATAAAATATATTTTCTAAATTTGGTTCAATTTTTTATTTAAATTTGAATGTTATAAAAAGATATTATTTTATTTTTAGCTGACATTTTTTTTGTTATTTGCGTATTGAATTAATATTTGATCTAAATTTGCTAAATTTAATTTAATTAAAATGTTTTAAATATAATAGATTTTTAAATTTGCTAAATTTGATTTGAATTTATTTTTAATAATTGACTTTTTTGAATGGAAAAGAAAATAAATTATGTTTTGAGAATCGAGTATATACATGTCGTTTGAAAAAAAGAAGTACAAGATCTCCGATCTCCGCCTCCGTCGCGGCCGGTCGCGGCCGTCGTCAAAGCATTCTGTCCTCCTCCTTTTTCCTCGCCAGGACGTCTTTCGGCATTTCCTCTTGGCGTTGGTCGATCCGAGAAATCCCTAGAGGTTGCCGCTGGTTCGTTTGCACAAGGGTGATAATATTAATGCCGATTTGTATTCCAAAAGAACCAAAAGGAAATACAAATACCCAGATTTCTTTCAGAGTCTCTTTCTTCCCACACACTCCAAAATAAAACATTCGATACCCTAAGCCTCCTTGCTCCCCCTGTGTCAGTCTTCTTTCCTTCTGCTCTCTTCTCTTCCTTCTGATGCTCCATAGCTTCTTCCACCGTGGCTACTTTCTTCCTTCCCTTGTTCCTCCTGCGATATATTCGGAAGGGTTTATCAAACGGCTGCCAAGTAAACAAGGGAGAACTCGGGTTAAAAGAAGTATAGGACTTCAACTGAAAATAACCTCCTGACCTGAACGTAGTTGTACATCGTATCCAATGCTTGGACGAGATATCGTGCCAAAGCCTGCTTACACATACGATATACCTTGATGGAGTTCTGGGTGAGCGATCGAGCAAGATAAATGGCACGCGTTGACAACATATCTTTGATGTTTGGTATCCATTTCTGTAAACCCAAACAAGAAAGGGATGAATCTAGGTCTCCCTTCCACGATCATCAAGAGCAAACGAGGTCAAGAAAATGTCAAAAAGTCCTAGAAACAAAACGTATACATCGTTGAGGGTTTGGATGTGCGGCTCAGACCACCCTCTTACTTCATCCATCATCTCAGCCGCCTGATGGAAGAAAAAGAAAAAGGATGATAAATGCCACAAAATGATTCACTGAAGCAACAAAACAATAGACGGTTTTAGAAAACCTCTTCTTCTTTTTGGGCAATCCACAAAATATTATCTTGATAAGTATTTTTCGAGTTCTGGGTTTCGTGGACTGACCTTTTGAGCTCTGGAAGACAGAGTCGGGCGGAGATACTCAGACCAACGGGTCATCACATATACCTGCAGATATCGAGTATGTAATGACTGAAAACTTGTTCTATGTTATACACACACTTAAAAGCTTTGAGATTTACCCGAGCTTGACGCAAATGAAAATGAAGGTTATACCACAGCTTCCCCCAATTCACCTTAACAGGCAACAAACAGTCAAGTAAGCTCGGTCCATTTATTCTATCTAAGTGTTTGCTTATCAATGGAGAACATTAACTTTTGATTATAAACCACAACCGACCTCGGTGAACTTCTTATATGATGAAGCAGCAAAAGACTTGAGGGAGAACTCGGTTCTTTGCTTCTGTTCTACATTCACCTTTAGAAGCTGATAAAAGGAGGGAGGAAATCATATAGTGAGCATTATCAAAGGCTTGAAAGTAATGTCTTGGAGCAGAAGGGTTTCTTACATTTTCAAGGTTCGAGCCAAGTTCCACAACTCTTTTCTCTGTCACCTCGGTCCGGGTTTCCAGTTCGACCCTTCTCTTGTTTTGCGCATCTGCTTCCCGATTCAGTTTGAAAATCTGTCAAACAAAGGACGTTAAGACATTCCATGAACTGGAAAATAGTGAATGAAACGCATCGGTCTCCTGTAACTAACCTGCTTCTCAAGTTGATAGACCTGTTCTTCCGCTTTGCCCTTTCGCTTCACTGAACTTGCCGACTGACAAACATCAAAAAAGACGAAAGTGAATGTCTCAGAGAACACCCTTCTTCTCTATCTCATTGAACTTCTGTTTTCAAACTGGATGATCCAAGAAAAGACATGAACTCTTACTTCAATAAAGTCTATCTCACTCTGCAACTGCGAAATCTTGTCTGATTTTTCTCGAATAGTTGTCTCCATTCTTTGAGTTGTTTCTTTCAGTTCCAGTTCCCTCTCTTTGATGGTCGATGCTTTGGGGAACATAAAAATAAACCAAAACCAGATCATGAAATACGAAAACTGCATGTTCCAACTTTGAAAAGCCATGAAATTTAGAGGGAAAAATCCTGAGATTTAAAGTTTCTTTTTATTGCTTATGTCGTCACCGAACATAAACACAAACTTCCACGAAAATTTCCGTGAAAACCCATGAAACCGAATGAAGCAAGACAAAATCCAAAAGGTTATAGAGATTTTAAAGGTACCGAGAGCGGAAACCCTGGATCTGAGCTCTTCGAGCTCCTGGGTTCGAGGATCATAACAGCCATGGCCGTCCGAAGGACACGCTTCATCGTTTCCAGAACAAGATGAAGGCATGCACGTGATTTCTCCAACGATGGAGTACATTATCAGAAAAAGAAGCACAAATCTCTTGGTCGAGTGCCCCATTGGAGACCGCAACAGAGCACAGCAAGAGACAGAGAGAGCGCGAGTCGCGAGAGAGGGAGAACGAAAGGGCGTGCATTACATAATGAGACTGCAAGTCAAATAAAAGGCATTATATTTTTAGGTTAATTACATAAACACTCCTCTAATTTCGAACGTTTTCCGAATTGGCGCCTATATAATTTAATGAATGTCTGCACCCATTCATGTCAGACCATTTTAGTAGAAAATCAACTCTGAAATGTCATAAGTACCCCTTAATTTGGTCGAACTAAACAATGTGGAGGAAATAAGATCAGGGTATAAACGGTAATTGGAAAAAAAACATATGGATCTTATTATTTATATGTTTCGAAATGGGCAGAGAATAAACATGCAACACGTCACTGGCAAGAATTAAATAATTAATCCTAGGATGAATTTCACCAGAAAAAATGAGTTATTCAAGGAAATATTTTTCCATTTTACGTCTTCTTGTATTTATTAATTTATTGACCAAAATATTTTAATATATGGTTTGGTTTATCTAAATATCGATGCATATTACGAAAACAAAGATATCTTCAAAATTTCTACACAGTTTATAAATTTATTATGTGTTTTGTGTTTTCAAATTTTAGTTAAAAGGTCTAATTATATAATTTTTTTTCCAAATCAAAAATATTTTTTCTTCACAAAAGTCGAGTTTCATATCATATTTATTGAGTTAAATTGTTTCTTTTTCTTTTTAATCTATCTAAAACCGTTTATCACGCTTTTTTGATAGAAAATATATCTTGTTATATATGATTAAGTTTATATTAAATGAATAACGTGTTAAAAATGAATAAAATATAGTATTATAACAAATAATTAAGGTGGGCATTTCAAATTTTAGTCTCATTTTTTTAGTTTTTTTAAATTAAATTTATTAGTTTTGTTGAAATTTTAGTTGAATTTTATTCAAAGTTGAATGCTATTAATAAAATATATTTTCTAAATTTTGGTTCAATTTTTTTATTCAAATTTGAATGTTAGTAAAAATATATTATTTTATTTTTAGTTGATATTTTTTGTTATTTGCATATTGAATCAATATTCGGTTTGAATTTGTTTAATTTAATTTAAAAGATATTATATATAATATATTTTTAGACTATATTCAACTTGAATATATTGATTTGATTTAAGTTTTAATAACTAAATTTTTTTAATAGAAAATAAAATAAATCATATTTTATGAATGGAGTATATGCATGTCGTTAGAAAAAAACGTATATGTGCTGTATACTCCTTTTATTTAACATCGTGTGGATTTAAAAAAATAATAATTTGAGATACTATCTTCAATTAAAAAATCAGTAAAAATATGATATTGATCTTTGTTACGAAACAAAAATATTTATAACTGTCCATATTGATACAAGTAAGGGTTAAAAGCAAAGTATAAATTATTAACGTTAATGTTGATAGTTATATTAAAAAATATATTCTCATTAAATGACTGAATCATCAAAATTCTTGATTTATTCACATCGAAATAAAAACACCATCAAAGGAAACGCTTTATTCTTTATCTCAAGAATGATTTACAAAATTTTAATTTTTTTCTCATGAAAATATGAAAATGTTAGTATTTGTTTAAATTTCTATATGAAAATGTTACAATAAAGAAATAATTTTAATTTTAAATAAATTCTAGAAAAACTAGCTTTTTGCTTGTGTTGTGATGCAATAATACAAGGGGAACCAAACTAGCCTGCCTCTCTCTCGCCTATAAATAAGAATAGCGTCTGACGATGCATTATCCATCAGAACGGTGTACAGATTCAGGGCCCAAATGCATCTATCTCTGTTCATTCAATCTTCGCCGTCCGATTCCCTCTCTGCTCCTCAATCCAACGGTCCAAATCCAATCTGACGTCTTCTCTCAACCACCAGATTCTTCTCTCCCCTTCCGTCGAAAACTCCGTGGAATCGCCGAAATCAATAGGAGAGAGAAAGAGATAGACAGAGAAACACGAGATCAGATCTCCGATCTCCGCCTCCGTCTCGGCCGGCCGCCACCGTCGTCGAAGCATTCTCTCCTCCTCCTTTTTCCTTGCCGGAGTAGTGTCCGTCGTCGCCCAGACGTCTTTCGGACTTCCTCTTGTCGTTGGTCGATCCGAGGAAACCCTAGAGGTTGCCGCTGGGTCGTTTGCTCGATTTGGATTTTTGATTTTGTTTATTTCCTTTGATTTATATTCGTTTGAAGGCGATTACTGTTTGGTTCCATTGAGTTCATCTACGGTCTTTCATCGCCGATTCTATAATTAATGTTGCTTCTATGTGCGTGATTGTTCGGTCGATTGCTATGCTCAGTTCTTATACCTTTTTGTTGGTTTTTGGCATAACTTACGCGCGTGATTGTTCTGTTGATTGCTATGCTCATTTCTGATCGCTTTAACTTTGCGTTAGCAGTCGCTGTTAGTGCCGGCAATTTAGCGTTCCGGAATTTGAAGTGATAGAAAGGCAAGGGAAAAATCTGGTCCGAGGCTTGATTGTGTATTGCACTAATTTGAGCATGGATAAAGCCCACGTGAATCAAAGATGCCCTTGTCCTTATTCTATATTTTTAGAAGTGTAATGGTTTGTGTTCGCGTGTGTTTGATCGAGTTGATTATGTTAACATTCCTGATGCACATTCCATATGTTCTTACTGTTTTTTTTTTCCTTAAATCGCGTTCTGTATGTATGGTATATACATTGATTGTGGATTCTGTTGGATCTAAACTTTCTCTGCAGAAGCTGCTGTCTTCGAGAGGGATAACATCTTTTGATTCCTTATCTTCTGGCATCTTATGTGCATATTCGCACAGAAGAAAGAAAACATATTACTTGTACTTGCACGGAACTACTCTTCACTGTTTATGACTATACATAAGCGATGGGTTCTCGAGGAAAACTGCTATTTGATCTTAATGAGCTTCCTGCGGAAGATGGTGATGGGAATGACCATGTAATTTGCAGTCAACCTCAAAAGGTTATTCCATCTGCAAACCCTAATACCTCTGGTATGCTTGCAACACCGGATAATGCTCAAAATATTGTAAACATTCGTGCATTCTCGCATGCATCAACAGTTTCTGGTTTTCAGCCTTTTGTCCGCCCTAAGGCTGCACAACATCTGGATGTATCAGTTCAGCAAAGAAAGGAAGAGGATACAATCAAGGCTACAGTATCTTTGTCATCATCAAGGCCAGACACATGTGAGGAAACAAAAGTTGCATCATCAATAGTTTCTAGTACAACTGCAGTTGAAACCTCTGAGAGAGAGGAAGGAGAATGGACTGAGTCTGAGGCTCCTGATAATGAGCATGTACATAATAACTCTGATTCTAAGGGTATGTCACGAGAACAGGGGATGCCTGAAAGTGGTGCCTTTTCTGATAATACCCCAGTAGGATTAGATCATGATCAAAGCTCTGGTCTTCAAAAGAGAAACACCAACCATATTTCAGAAGGCAGTGCTAAAGACAGTGTTGATGGTCCTCAAGAACAGGGTTTGACCATGAAGCAGAGAGATATCAAAGGTGTTGAAGCAAGCCACACAATCAAGTGTGCTAACACCACTGTCAAAAGAAAGATGGATCAGCATAAAGAAGCAATGTTGGGGAAGAAACGGAATAGGCAGACCATGTTTTTGAATTTGGAAGATGTCAAGCAAGCTGGTCCTATTAAAACATCAACACCTAGAAGACAGAATTTCCCACAACCCGTCATCACACGCACAGTCAAAGAACCTCGGGCAGGGCCTCCTGCTGCTGAGCATGATGGTGAAAGTCAGAGTCATGTCTTAAATAGAGATAAAACACCAATTGATGCTCCCTCAAATGGAGGTCTTCATGAATCATCTGAACTGAAGTCCGAATGCAACGGCGAATCATATTCGGGATTACTTGGTAGACCTAGGAGGCTGAATGGGGATACAGGACCTTCTGCTGATGTGACAGTAACATCTGTTTCGAGGCAGGGTTCATGGAAGCATCCAACAGATTCAAGGAAGCCCAAGATTGGCCAGTACTCTAATAGACAAGTACCCTTAAGTAGCCAAAGTTCTATAGACTCAAAATTGGGAAACAAAAAGGTTGTTCTTTCCAAGAAGCCAGCCACAGCTAGTACACAATATCAGGATACCTCGGTGGAACGTCTTATACGGGAGGTCACCAATGAAAAATTCTGGCATCATGCAGGTATGTTTAACCTTAAATTTCAAACTATAGATCATGAAATCGAATGCCCCATCCTTTCTAATAAGTTATTGAACCTTGATTTAAGGTGCCCATAAAATATTTACTGCCTCAATGATTTTGCGTGCCAGTTCCCTTTGTCCTCCAGTCATGACTCAATGAGAATCGTGATGGCCAAAGGACATGGAAGGTGACGACAAATATATGCGTACTTGTAAAAGCAGATGAAAAAAAATCCTTTTGGATTGTGTTTAATTTCTGATCTACTTTCATTTTTTACATCTAATGCTTCTCTTTAGTGAATGCAGCTCTCCTTAGTTTCATAGTAATTTAAAGCTTATAAAAGATTCTGTGTTTTGTTTGATCGCCTTACTAGCTTTGACTTTGTTAATGTTGCTCCCCTGTTGAGGCACGGAGCACATGGGAAACGTAAGAGCTTATAATGTTAGTTGCCCAACTTTTCTGAGCTATGTTGTGACAGTCGTTTTTCCTGTTGATGGAAAGCATTAATAAGGACTGAAATTTAGGCTGGTTCTTGATAGGGTAATCTTCTGGTTGATGTAGTTTTTTTTTTCCAGTATAATCAAATAGAAGATAAGCTTTTGATGCTTTTCCTAAAAGCTGAATGACCTTTCATTTGGTTACCATTGACATGCCTTTGGCCTTTTCTGTAGACAACTTACAGTGAGGAGGTTTGATATGTATGTCAAATTTGACATTTATAGTGTATCATCATCTCTACTTTGTGTTTCTCCTGTGGTTTATTTGCAGTCTCTCTGGCCTCTTTCTAGTTTTCGTGTCTGGTGTTTTAACCTTTTTTTACCCTCATGAATCAGAGGATACTGAGCTCCAATGTGTTCCTGGGCGGTTTGAATCTGTGGATGAGTACGTCAGAGTTTTCGAACCTTTACTTTTTGAGGAATGCCCCAAGTGGTTCGCTATTTGTCTGCTCAGACCGAGGTTATCGCCCTGTCAACAGGTTTATACGGTTCATATACATATTTTTAGATTATGAACGTTAATTCCATGCATGTGATTGGTTACAAACCTATAAAAATTTGCATTCAATCGTACACTAAATCCATATGGTTAGTGGAATTTCACCATGTTTCTTGAGGAATGCCGGGCACAGCTTTACAGCACATGGGAAGAGATGACTGAAGCAAATGCATATATGAAGGTCCGAATAAAGTTCGTAGAAAGAAGAGAGAGAGGTAATTCACTCTCTTTGCATTTGCTTTTCTCTAGTGTTGTGGAGATAGGTGTCTGTGAATTGAAAATCCGGCTTCTACACTTTTATGCGCATGCACCTCCAAGAGTCTGCTAACTGTTCTAGTTTGTTATCTGACTGGGTTTGTTTTCTTTCATCTCTTTTAGGATGGTACGACGTAATACTTCTCTCAGTTAACGACAGTAAATGGCCTTTCAAGGAGGGGGATGTTGCTGTTCTCTCAAATCCTGTTCCAGACTCAGGTATTTCTACAGCTATATTGGTGTTTAATTGTTGTACTTTTGATGCTTCTTTGTGTTGTGTAATTTTTATCTTCTCTTTTATGGTAAGATGAGGAGCGTGAGGATACTGGGCGTGTAGCTGGTACAGTTAGGAGGCATATACCGGTTGATACCCGTGATCCTCCTGGAGCAATTCTTCATTTCTATATTGGAGACTCTTATGATAGCGGCAGGTAGGGTCTTATTCTCCAGTTACTAATGGTAATACCATATCTGAGCGTTTACTCCTTTTCTTGATATTAACTCTGTGAAACTCAAGGCAAATGTTCTCCAACATGCTAATTTCCTTTTCCACCAGGATGGATGAAAATCATATTTTGCGAAAGCTTAAACCTAAGGAGATCTGGCGTTTGACAGTGCTGGGTTCGCTTGCAACGACACAGAGAGAATATGTTGCGCTGCATGCATTTTCTCGTCTTAATCCACAGGTCTTTTTTCCTTCAATTCCAGTAAATCTGTGTTAGATGATTTTAGTTGTCCTGATGTTGTTGCAACTTTATCCCCTGCAGATGCAAAATGCAATTCTCAGGCCCAGCCCGGAGCAGTTTCCTAATTACGAGGAGCAGACCCCTGCAATGCCTGACTGTTTCACACCGAACTTTGTTGATCATTTGCATAGGAGTTTTAACTCTCCCCAGCTGGCAGCAATCCACTGGGCAGCAATGCATACAGCCGCAGGTACTGGTAGTGGGATAAAGAGGCAAGATCCATGGCCGTTTACTCTTGTTCAGGGCCCTCCAGGAACGGGCAAGACGCACACGGTTTGGGGAATGTTGAATGTTATCCATTTGGTTCAGTATCAACACTACTACACTTCTTTGCTGAAGAAACTAGCGCCTGAGAGCTATAAACAGGTTAATGAGAGTAGCTCAGATAATGTTGTAGCAGGATCGATTGACGAAGTGCTACAAAACATGGACCAGAATCTGTTCCGTACGCTACCTCAACTCTGCGCGAAGCCGCGGATGCTTGTTTGTGCTCCTTCAAATGCCGCAACTGATGAGCTTCTTTCACGTGTCCTCGATCGTGGGTTCATCGACGGAGAAATGAAGGTATATCGCCCGGATGTGGCTCGAGTGGGCGTCGATTCTCAAACTCGAGCTGCTCAAGCTGTTTCTGTGGAGCGAAGAAGTGAGCAGCTACTCGCTAAGCCTCGTGAGGAAATTCTAGGACACATGCAATACCTGAGACAACGTGAGGCTGCACTATCTGTACAGATAGCTGGACTTAAAAGGGACCTAACTGCTGCAGCCTTTGCAACTCGATCTCAAGGATCTGTTGGAGTTGATCCCGATGTTCTTATGGCTAGGGACCAGAACAGAGATGCATTGTTACAGACCCTTGCCGCTGTGGTCGAATCCAAAGATAAAGTCCTTGTCGAAATGTCTCGCCTTCTCATTGTCGAGGAGAAATTTCGCGCTGGTAATAATTTCAACCTTGAAGAAGCTCGTGCGAATCTAGAGGCAAGTTTCGCAAATGAAGCTGAGGTTGTTTTTACTACCGTATCGAGTAGTGGCCGGAAATTGTTCTCTCGTCTCACCCATGGCTTTGATATGGTGGTCATTGATGAGGCTGCTCAAGCTAGTGAGGTCGGAGTTCTTCCTCCCCTTTCACTTGGTGCCGCACGTTGTGTTCTTGTCGGTGATCCTCAGCAGCTTCCTGCCACGGTTATCAGCAAGGCTGCTGGTACACTTCTATATAGCAGAAGTCTCTTTGAAAGGTTTCAGCAAGCAGGATGCCCGACATTGTTGTTAACCGTTCAATATAGGATGCATCCTCAGATCCGTGATTTTCCTTCGAGATACTTCTACCAAGGACGCCTTAGTGATAGCGAAAGCGTTGCCAATTCTCCCGATGAGGTTTACTACAAAGACCCTGTACTTAGACCGTACCTTTTCTTCAATATCAGCCATGGACGGGAGTCGCATAGAGGTGGATCCGTGTCTTATGAGAACGTCGATGAAGCACGCTTCTGTGTCGGGCTGTACATGCATCTTCAGAAAACGCTGAAGGCGATGGGCGCTGCCGGGAAAGTTTCGGTTGGTATAATAACACCGTACAAGCTGCAGCTGAAATGCTTGAAACACGAGTTTGGGAATGCGTTGGGTCAAGAGGAACTGAAAGAGCTGTATATAAATACCGTGGACGCATTCCAAGGCCAAGAACGTGATATCATAGTGATGTCGTGTGTGCGTGCTTCTAACCATGGTGTCGGGTTCGTTGCAGATGTCCGCCGCATGAACGTCGCTCTTACCCGAGCGAGAAGGGCTCTATGGGTATCCTTCGTACATTGATCTATAAACTTGTTATGTGGATATAAACACACATATTTTTTTTTATAGGACGATGTAAAACTTGGGGTTTTTGGTTGAACAGGTGATGGGAAATGCAGCGGCGCTAGTGAAATCAGACGATTGGGCTGCATTGATAAACGATGCCAAGGCCAGAAGCTGTTTTATGGAGATGGAGTCACTTCCCAAGGATTTCCCAGTACCGAAAGGACCACCACCACCTAACTATAGCCAGAAGGTGCCTAATGCGAGAGGGGCCCGATCTGGGGGTGGGCCAAGAACAAGAGCTAATGAAGACGAGGAGAGGATGGGGTTTCCGAGAAACGGGAATTTTCGAAGGGAGAAGTCGTTGGATGATTTGGATCAACCGGGGGATAGATACAGAGATGCGTGGCAGCATGGGATACAGAAGAGGCAAAACTTCGGAGGACGGCCGGCATTGGGGAAAAGAGACCAATAAATAATCATCCTCTGAATTGATTTCTGACTCAAATCAATTAAGGAAGTCTTTTGGCCAAAAGCAACTCGGAGGACAACGTAAACGATCATCGGCGCCTGTAGAGGGTCAGGAAACCATAAAACCGTGAAAGCTGGCCCCAATCCAATGCATGCGGTTCATGCGACGAAGATGGTCACAGTCGAAAGCCGTGCTGGCTTCGTCGGGAGGGGATGGGGAAGGGCCTTGTCTGGTCGCCGGAATAAGTCAGAAAGAGGCTCTCTGTCAGTCCGCACAAGTGGGGAGATAAGACGCAGAAAGACGAATGTTCTGGTCGGGGGGCAAAAGGTACAGAAGTGGAGAAACAAAAGCAATAAGGGTGGGTGGGGATATGGATAAGATTCTCCCACTCTCACATGATAGATAGTAGATACATCACCTGACTGCACACCAAAGGGCGCAGTCTTTCTTTTGTTTCTTTTTTAAGTTCCGAAATCCTTGATGTTGTTGATAGTTGAATAACAATTAAATTTTTTACACGGATCATTTTGACTACATATACAATATTATTTATACGATACTGTATGCATTATTAATTATATGATGGTATCGAACCCAATTGCATTCCTAACCTAAGCCAGTATGTTGATTGATAAAAATATGTTGTAGTGGACGGCACAATAATTACAAAGAAAGGACAAGCTTGACACCAATAAAATAATATCTGATGTCGAAAGAAGAATATTTTTAATAAATGTAAGTGTGGATGGTCAATGGTAAACTGGAAAGTTGGATCAAATTTTACCAAAAAAAATTTAATCGAAGATTAAGTAGTTCAATGAGTAAGCAAAGGAAGAACGTTTGTTCTCAATCTAAATTCTAATCTCGTCATCTTAACTTTCCAAATCTTTTGGAAGATATACTTGAATAAAAAATTCGATAAATTTTCGGATTAATAGTAGAGTAAATTTTAATATAAATCATGTTAAAATACAGTTAATGTATATTATTTCTTGTTCAATTTATTTTAGAAAACAATTTATACCACTTCGAATGACAATTAAATGTATATTATTAATGCTGCTATATTTTTGTTATTTACGTATTGATATCTCAATTCTGTGTATGGGCGCAATTTTTTGGATGAAAAGTAAGAGTTTTCATTAGAGTTTTCTTCTAAAAAAATTGATTTATGTATTTTTGGTGGCCTGTTATTAGATTATCAATAAATGGATGGAACCTTTTATGATTTTCAATTTTCCCAAGGGAAAGAAAAAGAAAGAACGTCAAATTGGTTAATTTTTGTTCTACCGATCGGACATAATAAAACAATTTTCCCACGGCAACTAGAGCAGCAACTCCCCTTGGTTGCCTTGCTCAACAAACCAACTTCAAGGTCCCTGATTTCATCCTCTTCCTTCTCGATTCTCACCGATTCAGACACAGACTCAGAGGTTGTCTTCTCCGAACGATGACATCCGCTAATGGCTTCTCGCTCGTCCCGTAGGAGTAACATGCTATTCAGGATGACGACCAGACAAGTTCCGGCATCTGCAAGAACAGCTAACCAGACAAGAGGGTAACCTGCAAAACCCAAAACCAAGATCCCTCCTTTTATGCTCACAGACAATATCACATTCTCCATCACTTTCCTCTGGCATCTCCTCGCCAGCCTTATCGCTTTCGGGATCTTTCTAACATCGTTCGACATCAGAACCGCGTGTCCTGTCTCTGTGGCAAGGGCCGAGCCGGATATCCCCATCGCAATTCCGATATCCGCTTTGGCTATGGCCGGAGCCTCATTTAGGCCGTCGCCCACCATTGCTGTCGGTCCATGGCTCTTGAACTCGTCGATGATTCTTGCCTTGTCTTCTGGAAGAAGCTCTGGATGAACAGCGTCAAGTTCATTCCCTAGCTGACAAAATTGTAACATTTTTTAAGATTCAGCGGTTGTGTTTTTTTTATTAACCAAAGGGACAGGAAAAACAGTGGAAATGGCTTCACCTGTTCCTGAGCATCCATGGCAGCAGCTCGGTTATCTCCCGAGAGCATTGCGGTTTTTATGCCTAAGGACTTGAGTTCCTTGAGAGCTTGAGCTACCCCATATCGACAACCGTCCAAAAGATTGAAACTTCCAGCCAGCCTTTGCCCAACATATACGTATCCAATGGTTTTACCTCGATTCATAGCAGCTTCTGGGTTCGGAACTGAATAGCAATAGCATCCAGAAGGAAGATATATCTTAAACGAAGAAAAAACACTCGAAAAAATATTTGATTTACAAAATTCTGAGACCTGTCGAGGATCCAGCTCTGAGAGCAATCCTTTTGTTTCCGATATAGATATCTTGCCCGTCTATTCTTCCGTAAACTCCTTCCCCTGGAGAGTTCTGAAAGCCCTCCACGTTATCGGGCTTAGGCTGGACCGAAACAGATCTTGCATAGTTAACAAGGGCTGCAGCCATCGGGTGGCTTGACTTGTCCTCAATACTTGCGATCCTGCGAAAATATTTCTCATTCGTTTCTCGGTATATACTGTAAAACATAATGGTTTTCCAGTAGGAAGTTAAATACTTACCAGTAGATCAAGTTATGATGACTCACATCATGGGAAAGAACCCGGAAATCAGTGACAAGGAACTCAGCTTTAGTTATGGTTCCGGTTTTATCAAAAGCAGCAACCCTGATCTTGGACAAGGTTTCGAGGCTGTCACCATTTTTTACCAGAAACCCAGACATGGCGGCCTTAGTGAGCGCACAGAAGGTAGCAACGGGTGTCGACAGGATAAGCCCGCACGGACAACTGACAAGCACTGACCAACACTACCAGTGCTAAGTGTAACCAGTTGCTCAGGTTATCAAACCTTAGGACAGTCGGGATTATCGCAAAACAAGCTGATATTACAACAACGGCTGAACAAAAACTACGATTAGATCTCGATTCATCTCAGAATATTTCTGCTAAAACACTGATGATATGAAATGTATCAAATGTCGAATGACACTAACGCAAACTAAGATAGAAACCGATTTCTCACCAGGAGTGTAGTACTGAGAACATCTGTCGATAAATCTCTGAGTTCTGGTCTGGCTTTTCTGAGCTTCTTCAACTAGTTTTACCATCTTTGCAACTACACAATCCCGGGCTAAAGCAGTAGTTCTCACGCTTATATAACCTTTCACATGAGAAAGAAAGAAAAACAGCAACAGGAAACAATATCCATCCTGTCAGGAGATCAAAGCCAGAAACATTAGAATTGTCTGAATACAGAGAAGCCAGTATACCGTTCAAATTGATGGTTCCTGCCCAAACGGTCGAATCCTTCTGTTTGGACACTGGGAACGACTCACCCGTCCGAGTTTTCTCGTCCACATCACAGCTTCCGTCCACTACAACTCCATCAATTGGTACGCTTTCTCCAGCCTTAACAGCGACGACCGTATTTATCTGAACTTCATCAACTCCAACTACTTGTCCAGTTTCGGCAATCACTGCCTTCTGTGGCGCTACGCTCATCAGTGATGACATTGCTGCGCCTGCCTGAAATAGTTTTAGACAGTACCATAATAGTTTATTACATCTGCTGACGGGTAGACACTTCAAAGACGAAGTGAATGAATCGAAGACCAGAGGCAAACTCATGTTGTACATTTGAACAAAAAGGAGCACAGACACACACATATATGCACAAAATGCATTTCCTTTGCTGAAGTAAAGGGAAAGAAGAAGGCAGAAGCGAACCTTACAGGCGGCACTTGATTCAAGCCATTCTGCAATAGAGAAGAGAAACACAATTGTGGCAGCTTCTGTGAATTCCCGCATACACATCGTTGCCACCACTTTTGAGCAAAAAACACGATGAGAGATTCATCAGCTCATTACACATACATATACAGCCCCAATAAACCCCTCAAAAAGATGTAAATAAACCCAGAATCTCGGGCACAACCCTAAGTTAGACATTCATAGAACAACATCTAAGCCTGCCCAGCGACAAAGATTTCATCTTTTTGATATGCAAAAGGTTTGAATTCTCAATTAGAGAATCGATCGCATGCTACCATATCGAGTTAGTTTGCATGCAATTGGACAAAGTCTCCAGAGAGACGTCTTACCGGCTATGAGCATGAGGGCATTGATGTCCAGCCGGAACATTTTGAGTGAAGCCAAAGCTTTGGCCGCTATGGGGAAAATTCCGGCTGCTGCTGCCGCCACAGCTAGCAATTCTACCGGGCCGTAGAAGTATTTGAGAAAGGAGAGAGCAAGCAACGAGCCAGAAGCCACTGCAAAGGGGCTTGGCCATTGGTTCTTGAAGACTGCCTCGCCGTACGGCCTCACAGTCGCTTCAAGTCTTGCTTGATTCAGAGCCTTGGCTGCCAAGAAATGAATTCACCCAGAAAAAAAAATTAATCTAAATCATAATAACGAAGGAAATTTGATGCATATCACATCGTAGATATGCCGAGAAAGAGAAATATCAGCGATTGAAAATGGTGTAGCGAAAGTCAAACAGCGAGACAAAGCCGGGAAATCCAATTTCATTGTCCGAATAAACGGGAGGAGGCTGTTTGGAAGCAGAGAAAGTTGGATTCCTCACCGATTTCAGCCGGAGAAATCAGGAGACTGTCGTGGACGACGATGACGGTCCTCGAGGGACGATGACGGAGAATTCCTTGACGCCGTCAAGCGGACGGAGAACGTCTCCGACAAGAGGAACCTCCGATGAACAGCAGATTCCAACAACGTCGAAGTAGGTCGTCTGTAACGTATTCCTTGCTTGATCGTTCTTCTTCTCTTCCTCGCCGTCCGCCATGGCTGAATTTCGCAGGATGCGTGAAAGAGGTTCCATGGAATTTTAAAGATATTACTCCCTCCCTTAGATATCGTTACAAAGAATAATTTTGTTTTAGATTTTTTAGGTAATTTTTTTATAAAATTTATAATTTTACCTTTAATAAAAGTATTTAATTTTAATACAAATGAATGAGATTGTGATTTAATACAAATGAATGAGATTGTGATTTAATAATCATGATTTTTTTTGTATTTTCTTAATACTCGTAAAAAAAATCTAAAACACAGTTTTTAGAAAGAGGTTATGATATTAAAATATATATATGGTGAGGGAAACAAGAAATCTCAAATTTGTTAAAAAAAAATATTAGTATTAAAACGTGGAAATACATTAATAAAAAAAAGATATTTCGACCAAATCCGAAATGCTCTCTACTCGAGAAAGCTTGCGTGGCATTTACTTCTTCGGTTTTAAAAAACTTATACCAAATTAGAACCGAAAGCTATTGATTCGGTACAATCCGGTTCTATTTCTGTTCAAGAACTAAATTGCCGAACCCGAATCCATCCCTACCAAGATTCGATCCATTTTTTTTTTCATAAAATATTCTGGTTATACACAAGAAATATACAAAGTTTACACAGAGGCAAAGAGAAAAATTTGCTCGCTGCCGAGTTAAAAAAAATAAAAATAAATAAAGAAATAAGTGGTGGAATAGAATAGAATTGGAATAATGAAGTCAAGGGTTGTAAGTGTCCCAGTCGAAGTTGGGTTGGGAATAGAGCTCGTAATCAGTGGGGCCGTCGAGGAAGCTATCCACTGTCTGAAGGCCTCTGAGCAAAGCGGGGTGAAACCTGTCGGAATAATCGGAGGGCAAGAGCTTGTACATCACCAGCACTCCGAGCGTGAAAATGGCTTGAAGCTTGGAGGAATCCCCTTTCACGGAGAAGAAGAGCAACATCGAGATCAGGAACAGATCCACGCAGAATCTCATGATGCATAGCACAGTGTCCATCATCTTCCCCTCATTCCCCGACGGAAATCCCCGTACTCTGTATACGAACAGGAAGTTGTATTTGTCCACGATGTACCTGTACCCGAAGTAGATCGCTCCGACCGGGACCACGAGCGGGGAGAACGAGGAGTAGATCATGGTTAGAGCGAAGATGGTTAGGTTGAAGGCATAGTATTGGGCAAAGTCGAATTTCTGTTTCGGGATTGGCGAGGTCCGGCTGATGGGATATTCCGCGAGGTCTTGACCCATGGGTTCGATCTCGTTGAACCTGGGTGACTCGAACATGTTTTCAGACATGAGCGGTGTCTGAAGGCTGCTGCTCGTGTTCTCTTGATTCTCAAGAGGGTACTCTTCGTTTTGTTCGGGAACCAGTTGGAGCATGTCGTTCTTCCTGAATCTCTGGATCTTGTTCTTGATCCATGGGATCGGTGCCAGCAGATCGAAGGAGATTCCCAGAAAAGTGCTCGTGATGAGGAAAGCCAGAGCGGAAAGGCACGATCTCGATAAGAAGGATGGGCTCATGTATTCTTCAATCCTCTTGCAGTCCTCACCATCCAGATAGCAACGACCCATTTTTAAGAGGGCGCTCTCCAGTGACGACTCGACGAGAGCCTTCAGCACGATCAGATTCACGAGGAAGAAGCAAACCATCTTCAAGAGAGCCGCTCTTTGTTCCCCAGACACTGTCAAGTGTCGTTCAAACTTGGAAAAATAAGAGAGAACTGAAGGGATGACAAGGTACATGCTCACGAATATGATGACGTTTGGCAAGAATTGAAAAATCAAAGACCCGAGCCAGCCAGAAGTTTGAACCCAAGTAAACCAAGACTGGGCATGATCAACGGCTTCAGCATTGATGATCCGCCCAGCACTTATAAAGGCACTGATCAACGCAAGGGGAGAGCTGAAAAACACGAGCATCAGCAGCAGGATCGAGTTAACAATCACCCTTCTCATTCTACAAGAGAATTTCGTTAATCCCAGATGATTCCAATAAATGTCGGTTGCCAGAGGCGCTCTTTCGACTTTCCACTGGTTCCTCTGCAGTCTTAGCTCGGTGACAGAGAAGAACTTTCCAAAACGCCTCGACCGCTCGATTCTGAAATCCTGAACAGCCTTATTAGCTGTGTAAACGTCCTTAAATACCACGAAAGCAACCCCTGCACCTTGTGCCCGTCCTTCTTTGTAAGCTGCCAACCGAGTTTCCAACGCAGCTCTCAATTCTTGCAGCTTTCTTAGCTTCTCTTCATCAGTAAAACCCAGCCTCTCTGTAATCTGAGACCACAATCCTTTCACTTTCATCCACAGAATGCATGCCCAACTCAGTAATCCTCCATGTCCGTCACTCTCGACCTCCTCAGCCAAGAGCCTAGAGTCCATCTTGGCAACCAACCAGGTAATATCATCTCGTACACTAACCAACTCCG
Organism: Tarenaya hassleriana; assembly: GCF_000463585.1. Classification (NCBI taxonomy): domain Eukaryota; kingdom Viridiplantae; phylum Streptophyta; class Magnoliopsida; order Brassicales; family Cleomaceae; genus Tarenaya; species Tarenaya hassleriana. The sequence goes on from NW_010965451.1 coordinate 2,718,769, forward strand.
TGGCAAGATCATCCAATGCACATAAATCCATAGGAATTATCATCTTATAAACTTTACCCGGGTACTTTTCCCGAAAATACTCTTCAAGGACAGCTCTATCAGATCCTAAGCTTTTAGGCAAACCCTGAACCATAATAGTAAATAAAGCAGTAGAGCTCGCATTCGGATCGCTAAGATTACCATTCCCGTCTCTAAACCTAGTACACTTAAGCCTTCCTTCAATGGCAGAAATCCCAAAATGCGCTATGAGAACAACAAGCACAACAAAAACAAAATGCACCCAAAGCAGACCCGAACCTTTCTTGATATGGGTAATCATCGTTTTGGAGAATTCATCGTTCAATACAGCAGTGCCGGCATACAGATTCAACGGGAGCATAACGAAGACAGCCAGAATCGCAACGGAGAAAAGGAGGACGAAGCTACCACCTTCGATGAGGAGGAACTGAGCAGCGTCGGCGCCACAATGACGAGCGATCTCGCGACACGTGGCTTTCCAGACAGCGAGGAGCTTGGAGACGATCGCGGACGGACCAGGCATGCGACGGTGGTCACTGCGAAGCTTGACGAAGAAGAAGATGGAGACGCAGCACAGGAGACCAATCACCGAGATGTTAAGAAGGTACTGCATGTTTCCGTACCAAGCATCGGGAATCTCCGGTGAGTCTCCACCGCCGGAGGAAGGCGGAGGAGAGAGAGAGCCATGCGCGATCATCGGTGGCATCGCTGTCTGCGAAAAGGTAAGATGCATCGCGATTTCTCTCCGATTAAACACAACCCGATTCCTCAATCGTTGTTCAATCTCAGGGAATATCGATTTCTTCGAAGATGATTTAGGAATTAGGGTTTGATTCTGGGGGAAGATTGACGGAGATGCTCTGCCACTGGATCATGAATTAAAAACCTTTGCTCTATGTTGGATATTCCTTTATAAGAATTTTTTTACGCACTTTAAGTTAAGTTCAAACTCCTAATTACAATATGTTTAGGAGCAAATATATTTTGTTCTTAAATTTCTTTTTAAATAATTTTTTACCAACAAAATATTTTTATGAGTATGAACTGCAATCAATTTCGAATATTATTCAACTCGTTACGACATGTCTTATTTGGTTTTCATTCGGATTATATTCGAGTTGGTTTATTTTAGTTTTAAAAAAATATAATTGTTTAGTTTTATACTAAATTTGATTTGATTACGTTCCATTCTTTTTAGAATTTTATTGAAAAAAATATAAATTTTTTGTTTTTTGGGTTCGAATTCAAATTTAAAATTATATGTTATTTGAATCTGATGATTAACCAAATAAATTCATCCGTAAACTCGTCTATATCTACATATTAATATCGAATGTTTCTACAATCTTTTTTATTAATTAAATCACACCATTTTTACTGTTTTGGTAATGGTTGAAAATGAGCCCAATCAGATAGTTTGGGCCTCCAGAATTCCATGATGAATGACCCATTGGGCCACAAACATTTATTTTTCTAGATGATTTCTTGATGAATGGCATTTCCGTGATTAGGTCAAAACACCAGGGGTAGCACTGGGAATGAATGAAAAGCATAGTGGGGGCGGCAGAAACAACATATATTCTTAATGGGCCAAATGAGACACTTCGGGCCTGGACAAATTATTGAAGAATGGCGTTTCCGTGATTAGATAGAAAAACCAGGGGTACGACGGGTACACAGTTAAAAGATGGCATCAATCATATCTTTAACTGTGGGTCCAGATCTCTGCCTTTAGCTTTAAAGGCCGGGCCACCTTTTATTGCTTTTTACCAAAATTCCTCCATTCGGTGTACGGTGCAATTACGAAAATACCCATGCCTCCGTATTTTTATTACTCATCAAGATGTCCTCGTACCCCGACCAGGTGCGCCACGTTATAATTCAGTAAATAAATGTGATGATAATAACAACAATAATAATAATAATGTGTCAGTATTTTGATTGCTGGCTATCCAATGGCTATACATGTCAGTATTTTTTTGGGCAGCTATCTGTGGGGTTTATTAAAAAAAAAATAGAATGAGGTTTTGCAATAAATATGGTGTCGAGTGTAGAACATAGAGATTCTAAAACGAAGACAAGAATCTCGGGTCTTGTAAATATAATGTAAAAATAATTCCATATTAATTTTTTAAAAGAGAAATTAATTAAAATATATCGAACAATATAAAAAATGCATGAGGTTCTTCAGCGGCAGGGACAGTGGCAGTTCCGATATAAACGAGAAAACCAGGGACAATTGTAACGGCTGTCGTATTCCGTGTTCGCCTCGGCCATATTCTTAGCTTTAATGAGTTACCCCAACACTTTATTTTCCTTTTGTCAAGTGATTTTTTTTTTCCTTCGCCTTCGTCTTCTTCCTCGTCTTCTCTGTAGATTTTTGACCGTTGCTTTCCACAACGTCTCTCTCTCTCTCTCTCCGTATCTGCAGTGATCATCACAGCCTCAGCTTCTTTTGACTAGAAACTCAGAGGTGTTTGTCTTCTGTCTCTCTGTTTCTTTTTGTTTTTGTCTGAAAATTTCTGGGTTTGTTCTTCGCTTTTCATTCGTAGTTACCACATGAGAGAAATCGAACTTCTTTTGCGTCATTTTTTATGTGGGTTTTCTGGTTTTCTCCGATTTGGGTTCTTAGTTTTTCCTCTTGCTTTTAGTTTCCTTTGCCTGAAGGAGAAAATCTGCAGGTCGAGAAAAAAAAAATTCTGTAAATGGGTTTTAGTTTTCTTGGATTTTCACATGAGTCGTTCGTTGTACTCTTATTTTTTTCAATTTTTTTTTAATATTTCTGTGTCATTTTTTATAATCTCAAGTCTGAAGAACAAGGAAAATAACTGTTTGTTAAATAGACATTTAAGGAACACAGAAACTCTCTGTTTCTTGTAAATTAAGCAAAGAATCTCGAACACAGAGACATGTTCTGCGTTTTCGGCGATGTTCTTCTCTTTTTCTGGTAATCTACGAGTCACAGATGCCGAATGATTTTCAGCTACTCCTGTTCCGCGGTTACAACAATGTCCCGCCATTACACAAGCCTCTTATTACATGTTAAATCTGATGCATGTTCACAGTTTCTTCTGCAGATTCTGGGTAATGCTTGATGAATCTTGAGGGATCAAACCCATCTCCAGAATCCTGAAAAGACGAGAGCTTTGAACTCGGATTCGAGGTAACAAGAAATGGGATGTTCTCAGTCGAAGCTAGACGACGAGGAAGCTGTCCGGATCTGCAAAGACAGGAAACGTTTCATCAAACAAGCTGTGGAACAAAGAACTAAGTTCGCTTCGGGTCACATTGCTTATATCCAATCCATGAAACGCGTCTCGGATGCTCTCAGAGAATACATCGAAGAAGACGAGCCACACAAATTCTCGTTCGACTCGTTTGTCACTCCCGTGAAGAAACCGAGTCCCGGAGGAGGAGGTGGGTTCATCACGATCTCGCCTCCGAAATTGATTCAAGCTAAGCCGGGATCGAGAATGAAGGTTAATTACTTGATGGCAAGTCGAACCAGAGCAGTTTCGGTGGAAGAGAGGCCTCCTAGGTCACCGGAAACATACCGGGTTGATGCGTATTCCCCAAGTAACCAATACGGGGATGCCATTTTCGGAATGAACATGAACTCGAACTCTTCTTCGTCGTTTTGGAACGGGATGAATTCTCCCGAGGAGCAGAGGCCGAGCAGTCACAGTATCCCGCCTCCTTCCCCACAGCAGAACTCGCAATGGGATTTCTTCTGGAACCCGTTTTCGTCATTGGATTATCATGGATATGCTTATGACCGGAGCAGCGTCGATCCTCAGACGAGCGTGGACGACGAAATCAGAGGGCTGAGACGGGTTCGGGAGGAAGAAGGGATTCCCGAGCTAGAAGACGATGAAGATGAACCTGATGAACATGAGAGGAGGTTTGTGAATCCTCATAACATGGAAGCAAAACAAGAAAGAGGCAAAACCGGTTTAGGTTCTTGTAATGAAGAAGTTACAGTTGAAGATGTTGATGAGGACGACGAGGAAGATGAAGACATTGATGACGATGATGGTGATGATGCCGAGGAGGAGGAATTTACAGACAGTGGCTGTGACTGTGAAACCGAGAATGATAACAACAATGGTGAAGGCAATGGGACCCAAGAACTGCGAAGCTTCGAGGTGTCCAGGGCGAAATCTACAAGGCATGTGGTCGGAGTTGGTAGCCAAGAAGTGAAGACGGTCGGTGAAGGAGACAATGCCAAGTCAGAAACGCCCGGCTACACGGTGTATGTGAACCGAAGGCCAACGAGCATGGCAGAAGTAATTAAAGATCTCGAAGAACAGTTTGCAACTGTCTGTAAAGCTGCCAAAGATGTCTCGGGGCTATTGGAGGCTAGTAGCGCACAGTACTCATCATCAACCAGCGAACTCAGTGGTAAACAAGAATTCTATCCTCGTTTCTCAATCGATTCTATATGAATCCCCGTTTTGAATGTTGAAATTTCCGTCTTTTCAGCCATGAAAATGCTGAATCCAGTAGCTTTGTTCCGCTCGGGTTCATCAAGGTCTTCCTCGTCCAGATTCTTGATCAGTTATTCCGCTGTTTCGAAGGAGGGCGGGCAAGAAAACACAAGCGATCTTTCAGATGAATCTTGCATGCTTTCGGGTAGCCACCAGTCCACGTTGGACCGACTTTATGCCTGGGAGAAAAAACTCTACGAAGAAGTTAGGGTAATCTATGATAACTCAACTCTGTAATCCTTGTGACGTCGGTTTTACTCTGTTTTATTGCCATCTAACTGGTCGTTTCAACAGTCTGGAGAGCGGGTGAGAATTGCGTATGAGAAGAAATGCAGGCTTCTGATGAACCAGGATGTGAAAGGAGAGGATCCTTCATCGGTCGAAAAGACGAGGGCCACCATTAGAGATCTGCACACCCGGATCAAGGTATGGATACACTCGATAGAGGCTATCTCCAAAAGGATCGAGACACTCCGTGACCAAGAACTGATGCCTCAGCTTCTCGAGCTTGTTCACGGGTATGTCAAAATCCTCATCTTAAAAAAAAAACATTTCTCTGTTATGCCCGAAGTGTAAGAACTGTGGATAATGCTCCGTACAGATTAACTCGGATGTGGAAAGTGATGGCAGAGTGTCACCAGATTCAGAAGAGAACCTTGGACGAAGCCAAGATGTTACTAGCAGGCACACCTTCTAAGCTTCGCAAGAAGAGACATTCTTCTTCGTTACCCGAGACCAACTCTCACAGATTAGCTCGATCAGCCTTGAACCTTGAAGCTCAGCTTAGAAACTGGAGAGCCTGCTTCGAAACATGGATCATATCTCAGAGATCTTACGTGCAGGCACTAGCCGGATGGCTACTCAGATGTTTCAGATGTGACCCAGATCCTGAAAAAGTCAGATTATCATCTTTTCCCCACCCATTATACGGGATCTGCATCCAGTGGTCAAGGCTACTAAACGGATTGAACGAGAAGCCAGTCCTAGACGGGTTGGATTTCTTTGCAGCCGGTATGGGTTCCCTCTATGCTCAGCAGCTCAGGGAAGATCCAAACCAGGTCGGGTCAAGGAGGTACGGACACGGGCCAGAGAGCATGGAGCTTGTAGTGGTTGAGAGAGTAGAAGAGGAGATGACTGCTGAGAAGCTGGCTGAAGTAGCCGTTAGGGTACTGTGTGCAGGCATGTCAGTTGCAGTGAGTTCACTCGCCGAGTTTGCAATTGGCTCGGCCAGAGAGTACAAGAAACTCGTCAGCCCACCGGAGGAAGCCGCATTGGCTCACCGTTCCGAACATAACGGGATGTAAATTTCCTTCCTTTTGTGTTATATTTGTTGATTGATTCTCGGGTTAGAGTTAGGGTTAGGGTTAGTTTTCTACTGAGAGCAAACATATTTTGCTACCAGAAGATTAGATTAGATGGATGGATATGTATTATAAATACATATGCAGAGGAACCTGTTAACTGAGCCAAAAGTTCTTCAGATTTGGTTGTTTTGGTGTATGGGGCTTTGACTCAGCGTCAAACCTTGGAAATGAACCAGAAACAGAAAAGCCGTGACTCAACATGTAAAATGACGACTTCAGAGCGAGATTTCGTTGGAATGTCGAATCTATATGTCAAGAAAAAAGGGTTTGTATCAGAAGGGATTGATCCAAATTACCCGATTCTTCGGAATTCAGGTTGAGACCACTGTTCTAAATTACAAACGTCATCAAGATAAAGTGGACAGTTCCAGCCGAAATCGAACAACAAAGCTCCTAGGTTTCCATCAAACAAACCTGATTTCAGGGAAGGCCAATTGATTGCGACGACAAATAGGGCAAGCCTGCTGTCGGGAGAACGAAGTAGGGCTCCTTCCCGATCAAAGAGAACTCAACTGTTTCTCCTGCTCCCCTTCTATGGCCGCTTTCATCAACATCTCCTGCATTGCCTCTCTCTTTTTGGCGTCGATGAAAAACCAATGTGATCGCCAATTCGATTGATTGCAACCGATGAACAGAGAGGAGGTTAAGCCGGGTCGGGTTATGCAATATGGGCTGAGTTAGAATTGTGTGGCATTTTTATTCGCCGTCTGGTTTGGGCTTACCTAGGCCCATGAAGATCCAACAAAATTGGGGGTGTCACATATTTGCTAACAGTCACGCGCTAATTAAATTAAAAAAAAAAAAACAAAAAACTCCTCATCAACTCTCGCAAACTCACGTTTCTCATAACTTATCTTTTTTCGAAATGTTACAATTTCAATCTATATAGATATAGATATAATCTTTCAGAATATTAGATAAGAGTGAAAACATTTTTTATATATTTTTACACCTAAGATCTAGGAAATCCGTTAGGTGGGGGCAAACATAATTTTTCTATTATAATATAATTTTTCTATTATAATATGGGGGTATTTCCAATTTTATTTGCAAAATTATGAAAATTTATAAAGAAAATTACATTCTTTTTTTTTTAATTAAACTAATGGGGATCTTTGCCTCCATTGCCATCAACGTTCGTCCGCCACTGCCTAAGATGTTTATAAATTATACAACCCAATCTGTAGTGATCAAATGACGTAGGTGGTTGAGAAAGGTAAGAGGTATTGGTGTCTCATATCTCTTATTCGGTAGTGGTCGGAGAGAAGTTATACAATTTAATTATGGTACAAAAAATATCTCGAGAGTGAGAAAAATATAGTTGTGTCGAAGATACGATGAACTTTCAAATTAACAAAAAAAAAATTATACAGAAATTGTGTCATTTCAGTCTTTTTTTTTCATTTTAACATTTTAAAATTGTGCTGTAATTCAAAGGCAAAACATACCTTTATTATTATCCATAACATATAAGCTTTGGCATTTTATTACAGGACGGCCCACTGGTAGCTAATTTTGTACTGCTAACAACAGTCAATTATTTCACGTACGTTCATATATATAAGGGGTAGGTGGTTTCAGTTAATTAACTAGCAAGCTCTTCGATGCTGTACGGAGAAGCGGTCTGGCCGGTGAAGGCAGCCGTCGCCCCGGCTGAGTGTACGACCTCTGTGAAGTGGAAGGCGTCAAAATAGGCGTATTTGGTCCGGTCTGCACAAACCGGCCCGTTCGGTACGCATAGAATCTTTCCCGGTTCGACCGTGCAGCAGGTGGTGTCGTTCCTCAGCCCTAATCATTTATAGAAAATTAAAAGAACAAAATGAAAACACAACTCTCACGGATATTATGTCACTGAGATCTCATGAATACTTTTATTACTTAAGAATCACCTTCTCGGATATGAGAGAAACAAAAAGAGTAAGTATCTTCACGATTAATCTCAATAAATATTTAAATAAAAAAAAGTGTAGTATGCAATATATATATATATATCTTTTGTCAAGGAAGAATTGAATACGAAATCACAAACTTCCAAAAAAGTTCCATATAAAAAAACCAACTTTATAACTTCTAGATAAAATCATGAAATATATTCTCACATATTTATTAACTTTACGAATTTTTTAATTTTCATATAAAGTCATGAACTTATGAAATTTGTGGGAATATGATAAAATTATGAAAAGTTCATGATATATAAAAGTTACATGGTTTATGGTTTTATATGAAACTTTTTTAAAAGTTGGTAATTTTTTAAGCCTTTTTTTTAAATAAATCAGATGTTAATACGTTACCTAGTCCTCCGGTGTTGAACCCATCGGCGTAAGTGAATTTGGCATCAGTTAGGTTTTTGTTGATATCAGCGATGAGAGCTCTGAGCCTATTGTTGAATAGCCTGACTAAGGAGTTGGCATCCTCGTCACAGCCATTTCCACCATGTTGGGCGTTGGCCAGCCCCGGTGCGCATCCGACTTCAGGAGATCCGAACAATGCAACTTTCCTTGCTCCGGATATATACAAAACCTATACGTACATATATATATATGGTTAGAAATTTAGAATTTGAGAATCTTTTTTTTTTTTTTCAGTTCGGTTGTATTTACCTACCTTCAAATTAGAAGCATAGAGTTGGACGAGAAACTCGGTGAACTGGTCGGGAGTGAAAACGAGACCGGTAATGAACGGAGGCGACATCAAGTAGTTGTTGACGAAATCGCTGCCTCCGGTGCTAATTGTGTACAAACACCTCTTCAGCCGGTGCTGTGGTACGGCCGCCCTCGTGATAGCCTCCAAGTGGTTCGCTATTTGTCTGCTCAGACCGAGGTTATCGCCCTGTCAACAGGTTTATACGGTTCATATACATATTTTTAGATTATGAACGTTAATTCCATGCATGTGATTGGTTACAAACCTATAAAAATTTGCATTCAATCGTACACTAAATCCATATGGTTAGTGGAATTTCACCATGTTTCTTCCGGTATCGTCGAGGAGTCCGGATGCTCCAGACGCATAATTTAGACCGGTGAACACTTGTGACGGAGATGATCCGGCAAAGGGCGGGATATAATCCTTGAACCCCAGGAATTCAGCTGAAACATAAATTATATAAAGAGGTCAGGTTATACACGTTTTTATTCGTTTTGGCAAGAGTGGGTACTGGGTACGCAAGGAAGTGAGCCGGAAACCGGTTTGTGAATTTAGAGCTAACCGAGGAAATCGGGGATAGTGCGGCCGTTGGTGAACCGGCCGGTCGAACCATTGGGAAAGTCAATACCGAACGGTAGATAGTTGGATTTTGTTTGCGTTACCAAGTCGTTGTTATTGCCGTTGTCGAAGAAGGTGTCTCCAAACACGAAGTAACACGGCACTTTTTGCGCACGCGCCGCCGCACCGGCCATGGCCGTGACAACGGCGGCTATGATCATAATCGACATTGCCTTTGCCACTCCCTCAACCATTTTCAGATTCAATTCACTGTGAAAATAAACGTTAAGAAGAAAAACTTCGAGATATGCTTCGACCCATTACAAATGATGGCCCAATTCCTCGGATTCCTTTTTTTTTTTTTTTTTTTTTCGGACATGCATTTAAAACGTGTTTTCTATTAATCCATGCTCTTACGATAACAACAGAAATCGTTGGGTGGCTGGATTGAGAAACACGTGTCAGCATACGCACGGTTAGATTCGGATAGTTCTATCCATTCACCCCTGCATGGATGGGAATTGCATGTACGTAAATTCTTACTAGTTTTGTTTGATTTATTATTTTATTTTTTTTAGGAAAATGTTTGATTTATTAATGGTCTTTGAGCGTACTTTTGCTATAGATATATTTTCTTTATATTAATTACCATGCATATGCTTTCGATACTAGAGGAATATATATGCAAACATTATAGAATATTCGGTTTATATATACAGAAGTATTTTGTTTATATCTATGTTGTCTCCAATTGTAGTAAATATCTATATTAAACGGACATTTTTTTTATACATTGGGAACCCCGGCTGCTACCCTTCGGACGCGCTGACCGAGTAAACCCAAGCCCACACGCACGAGTGTGCAACACACGCGTGGAGTTGAATCAGCCGTAACTGACAGACGATAGATGCGTTAGCAAGGAGTCGAACCCACACCCTTATGGCATGAGACAAACTAACTTATCAACCCATTTAGGGGTTTTCCCCTATTAAACGAACCTTATTTATTAGAAAATCATATTGAAAGTAGAAATCCTATAGATTAGTGTGAGTTGTACATATTTGGTGGTTTTTAATTACTTCTCCAATCCTATAAAACTGAAGATTACTTTAACTTCTCATATATGAGTTTGTATGATACTTGGAAAAATAAATAATATATTCAATTTGAGAGACAATGGGTAACCAAAATAGAGTTTGTACATATGACCATAATATTTTATTTTTTTGGGTAACCGGGTTTCCTGAGGCGAGGTCCAGACTAATCTCGGGGCCGGGAGCCAGCAATATGATTTGAATTATGTGCTCCCTCCCCAACCTGGAGTTCGAATTCGGAACAGGACAGACGCTTTGCGCCTCTGTTTCACCGGTTGAACTACCCAGATTGGGTCATAACGATCTTTCGATTTCATTTTGATTATGTTTTATCATTTTGGTTTTGTAGGGATTTGGACCTCGAACCCTCATATTTCGCTCCGGCTCACCGGAACAGTAAACAAAAGAAGAACACCGGAGTCTTCACGTATTTGCTAAATGACCCTTCGGCTGAAGGTTCTATATATATATATATATATGTAAAACGTCACCGTGTAGAACCGGTTTACCTGTAAAACCAAAACGGAAAACATCCGTCCGGTTCACAATAAGACAAGAAAACCAATATTAATATCCAAGTTGATAAAACATCACTAAAAACATCTAGATTATTGAATTTTATGAAATATCTAAATAATATGATTATATTAATCCAAAAAAAAATATCGTCACATTAACAAAAACAATATGTATCATTTATTATTTATTATATGTCTTAATCATACAGATTTCTTATAAATATATTGAAAATAACAATATATAATATGTCAAATCAATAATATGCTTATCATACTTGTTTTGTTTTCTATATATAAGAAAATACGGAGTAAATGTTTCTTTTTCTATGTAATGAATATAGTCATTTAAAATGATAAATATTGATTGAGATGTCTTTTAAAGTTAGGTATTTTTTGGTTAAAATTAAAGTTTGTGTATTGTTTGTTAATTTGTCCAACTCAACTAAAGCTTGCTGTCGGGAGAACGTAGTAGGAAGTCAACGAAAGATATAACTTCTTTTAATAATATTATAAAAAACAAATAAACGATATTTTAATGTAAAATTTAAACATTAAGATAGATTAATATGAAAAATATAATACATATTTCCGAAAAATAAGACTAGAGACCACGTCTGCCATATTAGAGATTTAATGGAGGCGGCCATAGGCGTGAGGCGGCGCTCCCTCAGGAGAAGAAGACAAAGGCAAATGAAGAGTAACCACAAATTTACACAAGAAGAAGATGGGGGAAGATAACACGACCACGTAGAAATGTTTTAATGGTGTTCGGTCACGTGAACATCGTACCAAAAGATGCCCATTGTTATCAATAAGATATAAATAAATAATATAGCTACGTTCAAATAATTAGAATTTATCTAGATATTAGTATAAAAATATATTATTATTATTATTATTTTGATAATATAAAAATTCACCCAACTTTTAATCCTTCTACAATCTATAAACCTAGGGTTGAAAAAGAACTTTGTTTCATTTTTTATCAGTTGAATTATTCAAATTTGGATATATTATTATTATTATTATTTAGAAATATTAATATTCTAATTAATGCTCATTTTTATAATTATTAATTTTAACTAAATTATATATTAAATTTTTAAAAAATATATATATTAAAATTTAAAAATAATATTGATAATATCGATCTAAGCATTTCAAAAACACAAAATTAATGTTCAGTTTTTTGTGCAGTTTTTTTATTTTTGTGATTTTAAACTGTAAATATTAAATGTTCTATTTTGGAGGAGTAGGTATCTGACAACCCAAAGTACCGTAGGAGGGCGGGGAGTGATCGCCGGTGCAGAGGCACGGACAAGGGGCGGCTCCTGACGAGCTTATGGGTAAGGGGTACAGGGATGAATCGAACACACCGGAATGAATACAGTCTATCCCGAGAGAACTTTAAAGTGCACATACCTTTTTGGTTGACTATCCCGAGAGAACTTTAAAGTTAAGCGTGTTGGCTCTGGAGCAATCTCATGATGGGTGACCTACTGGGAAGTGTCTCGGTATGCGTGCGAGTGAGGACAAAACACGCTGAAAGATCTCGGGTTGCTGTGTGAGAGCAGTTTCGACAATTCGTAGCGGCCTCGGGTCTTTGTAGATGGTATCAGAGCCGGTACTCTCCCAGTACGGTGTGGTTCGAGGACGAACCAGGCGGAAGCTGGTGGGCCTGTGACAACCCAGAGTACCGTAGGAAGGCGGAGAGTGATCGCCGGTGCAGAGGTACGGACAAGGGGCGGCTCCTGACGAGCTTCTGGGTAAGGGGTACAGGGATGAATCGAACACACCAGAATGAGAGAGATCCGAGGGCTGCATAGGTATGAGACTATACGGTCTAAAGATAACATAAAAGAATTAGTTGAGCGACTCATAGCAACAATGTGCACCTACCTTTTTGGTTGACTATCCTGAGAGAACTCCAAAGTTAAGCGTGTTGGCTCTCGAGCAATCTCAGGATGGGTGACCTACTGGGAAGTGTCTCGGTAGTCGGTATGCGTCCGAGTGATGACAAAAACACGCTGAAAGGTCTCGGGTTGCTGTGTCATGGCAGTTTCGACAATTCGTAGCGGCCTCGGGTCGTTACAGATGGTATTAGAGCCGGTACTCTCCCAGTACGGTGTGGTTCGAGGACGAACCAGGCGGAAGCTGGTAGGCCTGTGACAACCCAGAGTACCGTAGGAGGGTGGGGAGTGATCGCCGGTGCAGAGGCACGGACAAGGGGCGGCTCCTGACGAGCTTCTGGATAGGGGGTACATGGATGAATCGAACACACCGGAATAAGAGAGATCCGAGTGTTGTATAGGTATAGGACTATACAGTCTAAGATCATAAAAGAACTAGTTGAGCTACTCATAGCAACAAGGTGCACCTACCTTTTTGGTTGACTATCCCGAGAGAACTCCAAAATTAAGCGTGATGGCTCTAGAGCAATCTCAGGATGGGTGACCTACTGGGAAGTGTCTCGATATACGTGCGAGTGAGGACAAAACACGCTGAAAGGTCTCGGGTTGCTGTGTGAGGGCAGTTTCGATAATTCGTAGCGGCCTCGAGTCGTTACAAGAAGTTTCTTTTTTCTGACCACCTTGCGAAGGTGGGGACGTGAAACAGCAAGCCGGGGAAATTCGCCGATCAAGATCTGGTCCAGATCTAGGTTTCACGGGCGGCGGCGCTTTTCCAAGAAACGGAAGGTTGCATGATATGGAACATATAAATATATCAGCATATTCTTTTGGAGCAAGATTTAAGCAGAAGAAAAGTTTTATCCGCTCAAATAAAGTCCAAGATTACGTAATGAGCGTCACCGACTTGTTCACCAAGTAATGGTTTCCGATTTGTCTGTTCAGACTTATGTTATCGCCCGCCAGAATCAACAGTACATATGGTTAACACCCAGCATAATACTTAATAATATCAATCATATATATCTAACCCTACATGTATAAGATTATCCGTACCTTCAATTGAAAAGAGTAAATTCGAATGACAATTTGGACGAACTAGTCGTGAGTGAACAAAAACTGTTCATGCACGGAGGCGACATTAATCGATTCTTTCGGTGCTAATTGTGTACAAACACATTGTGACAGTCCGGATGCCAACGAAATACGTTTTGTGGCAATTTCGTTGCAAAAAGATTATAATTTGCAACGAAAGTTTTGTTGTAATTAGCAACGAAATCATTTCGTTCCAATAACGTTGCAAACCGTTTATATTTCGTTATAAAAGTGTTGCAAACTTTTCGTGCATTGGTAAGCATTGCTAATTGTTACAAACTAGCAATGCAATTTCGTTGCTAAATTGCAACGCAGTTCTATCATTGCTAAGCGTTGCCAGAACATTGCGAAAGCGTTGCGATTTCGTTGCAAAGTTATTTCGTTGCGAAGCGTTGCTAAAGCATTTCAAAGTTAGCAACAAAATGAATTTCGTTGCAAAAACGTTTTTTTTTTTTGTAGTGGCAGCAATACATATGGTTAATATATAGTTTCAGGATACATTATATGAACATTAAATCTATGGATGTGATTGATTATAAAATGCATGTGTAAACACCTAAGACATTTATAGATTTGCTTTTAATCATATACTAAACTCGTATGATTGGTCGTGTGATCAGTTTTCTTTTCTTTTTTTGGAGCATTACTAGCTTTGTCGGTTGCGTTGAGGATTCCAAATGGTCCAGATGAATAATTTAGACCGGTGAACGCTTGTGTGGGAGATGATTCAACGAAGGGCGGGATCAAATCCTTGAAACCCAGAAATCTAGCTGAAAACATATTATATAAAGATATCAAGTTATATAATCATTTGTGATTTGGCAAGGGTAAACAAGGAAGTGAACCGAGAACTTGTTTGCTATGAATCTATGAACGTAGAGACGAACCGAGAAAATCGGGGATAGTGCGACCGTTGGTGTACCGGCCAGTTGGACCCTTGGAAAAGTCAATACCTTAAGGTAGATAGTCGGATTTTGCACCAGCCATGGCCGTGACTACTGTGGCTATGGCCTTCCCTTAACCATTTTATGATTCGATTCACTATGAAAGATAAAACATATAGAGGAAAAACGTAGAAGATGTTTGAAATTCCCTCCCTTGAATAATATAATTATATCATTTTTTCTGTGAGAACTGTCCAAAAAACCTAAATTTTGATTGATTAGGATAATTGATATACAAAGTTTACTTAAACAGAAATAAAAGATTTTTAATAAAAGAAAACCAACTAATATCTAACTTAATAAAAGCATCACTAAAAAGTTAAAAACATCTAGACCATTTGATTTTACGAAATATCTAAATAATATTATCACATTCACATTCTTCCAAGTTCCAAAAAAAAAATCTATTCATATTAAAAAATATATATACCATTTATTTTTTAATATATAAACTTAATCATATAGATTTCTTACAAATATATTGAAAATAACTAAATACAATATATCAAATAAATAATATTCTTATCATATTTGTTTTGATATATAAGAAAATATGGTGTAAATCTTTCTTTTTCTATGTAATAAATATAAGCTCTCGAGAGACTGAAGTAAGGTTTTTTAATTTCTCGATCGAAGCTGAAGTCATCTATTTCTTGCTTGCATTTTATGGCTATCCTCCATTGCACTCCCTCTGTGCTATGAACTTAGTGGAAGAAAAGCAAAGTGTGATCATCGATCGATTAAGACTAGGGATTGAAATGGTGGCTATCTGGTTTGATTATTAAAAATAGAATATATCCGAATCAAATAATAAATAATTATACCTTTGGAGTCATGATCCTCAAAGAAGTTATGGATTCGATTCAACTCTCCAACAAACATGTCATTCTTTGGTTGGTTTATTTGTTGAACATGTTTTGCAGATTATTGCGTGGAGTCGGAAGTTCATCACCGCGCCCGAAGAACTGTGGCTGAGTTTCTACTGTCATAAAAACATTCGGAGTCCAAATCGTACCTTTATTATCCATAACATACCATCTTTTTTTATTACAGTACGGTCTACTCAGGATTTGTAATATCTATAACACCATAACATTCTTCATATATATATATATATATGTTTGTTAACTAACGAGTGCAGCGATACTGTACGGAGAAGCGGCTTGCCCGGTGAAGGCAGACTTTGCCACGAGTGAGTTTACGACCTCTGTATCGTGGACGGCATCCCAATACGCGTATTTGGACGGGTCTTTAACATCCGGCTGGTTTGGTGCACATAGACTTTCTGACGGTTTGAGCGTGCAACAACTGTCGTTTCTCAACCCTGAACATTTTTATAATAAATAGAGTCAGATATGAGAGAAAAGCCCGAAGGTGTATGATTAATATAGAAGAATCTTTTTTATATAGATAATTTACTTTAAAAATTTTATGTTTTGAAAAAATTCTTTTGTATAACCGGTTACCGTGGTGCACTTAATTTTCTTATGGCAGGAAAGAAATTCGTGGATCCATGATGGGGTGCCGAAACCCCACACAATCATTCAGAAAGACATTCTCAGACTAATCCGTTGTAAAATCTTCATTATACAATCTAAGAAGATGGAACTAATCCAAGAGTATTTGATCCATTACTATGATTTCTGATTGTATTGTTCGTGCTAGCTAATGAAAGGATTACCGTTAACAAAAAAATATCTCATATAACATATCTGAATTTGTAAAAAATCCAAATTAAATACGAAATTTTAGGATTTCTATAAACACTTATAAAGTTTCGTGTGAATGCCAAATAGAAACGAAATTTTGAAATCGTGCCAAATTTCAACTAACTCCCCCGATAGTCGACAGAAAACATCATCGACGTCTCATATGATAAATCGAAAATATAACTAGTATATGATGTCACACGTCACTATCATTCATGCCACCACGTTCAAAAAGTAAATAAAAAATAAATAAAATATGGGAAAATCTCATATAAATATCTTAATTTTATAAAATAGGCTAGATAAATACCTAAATTTTTAATTTAATTTGATTGATATCTCAAATATTAAAATATTCTAAATTGATATCTCAAATATTAAAATATTTCAAATGGATACCCAACATACGAAATCAAGAGTAATTTACAACCTCGATTTGTATTTTACATTGATATTAACATCTAATTTATATATTATTGTCAGAGTCAAAGTTGATAATTATCATCGATTTGGTAAATTTCGTTATTTATTTTGAAAAGTAGCATCTAATTTATATATCATCATTAGAGTTGGAGTTAAGAATTGTCATCGATTTCATGAGTTGAAGTATATATTAACATTTTAATATTTGATGTATCAACTAGACCAAATTAAAAATTTAGGTATATATTTGATATATTTTGTAAAAATTGGATACTTATATGGGATTTTCCCATAAAATATTTCTATATATTAATTTGCTCAATAAATAGAGGGGGCATTAATTATTCCACGATTCTTGTGATCTTAATACGTTACCTAAAGATGCGGGACTTGGAGTTTGGAACATATCGACGTAAGTGAATTTGCCACCGGCGAGGCTTTCGTTGAGATCGTCGACCAGAGCTCTGAGCCTATTGTTGAATAGCTCGACTGCTGCATTAGCATCCTCGTCGCAACCACCTCCGGTGGTGATTTTCGCTGGAATGCAGCCGAGTTTTGATAGTCCAAACAGTGCGACTTTCCTTGCTCCGAGGACATACAAAACCTATATGTACACACACGTATATATACATACATATTTAGTTTATTCAATCTACATTTGTTCGGATCTCCTTATTTTGGGTTGTAAGTATTCTGTCAACGTAAATTATAAATCTCTTTCGGGGTTTCTGACTCTAGAATTTAATTATGGTTTTGTGGATTGTTCAAAAAGAATCGGTTTAATTATTAAGGGGACGGCAGGTTGTACTGTTGTTACTCCCAAAGAGAATGGTTGCAGTTTTCGATAGTTGTGGACGATAGAAAAACAAACTGGTTGAATCACAATCACCGGCAGTGACAACCAAGTTTGTGATTCTAATCGCACTTCCAATCTCCGTTTTGATATCGATTTTCAATGTTTGGATAAAAAACTAAAATATTCTTATTACAAAATTATAAAAACATTAATATATAATTTTGTTTAGTGTTATGATATGATATTATTTTTTATATTATATTTTCGTAAAACAAATAATAATATCAAATGATTATATAATTTTTAGGTTTAATAATAACTATTTTTAAATTTTTATAGTAAAATTACTTTTTTACTTAAAAATGAATTAAATTGATAATATTTATATTTTATTTGTATTATTTAATTATTAAAAATTTAGTAAATAGTTTTTAATCAAATGATATTAAAATTTTAATTACAATTAATATAAAAAAAATTCTTTTAAAATAATATTCTTTTCGGTAATTTATTTCAAAACACATCCGCAACCGCAATAAGTTATTCACTTCTAATCGCATTCACTCATAATCGCTGTCAACAACAACTTATTAATCAGTCAGTACTAATCATTCAAAATCGCTATCAAAATATTTGACAACACTGTCACTTGCAAACCCAATTGCAACGGTACAATCAGTCAAACCCTAAATCTCCCAAGGTCATTTGATTTTCTTTGTGTCTTGTATGGTTGTTTCAGTTAAGTTGTTTTCTTCAACATATTTAATATGGTGTGACTATTGGTCTAATATATATCTTGCGTATATGTTTCCATGCATAGAGAATTAGACGTAGAAACGGAACCGAAAACCAAAATTTGATTTTTCAGTTTGGTTATGTCAGACATACGATTACGTACCTTCAACTGAGAAGCGTATCGTGCGATGAGAATGTCGGCGAACTCGTCGGGAGTGAAGAGCAGACCGGACCAGAACGGTGGCGACTTAAAGTAGTTGTTGTTATAATCGTTGGTTCCGATGTACACCGTGTACAAACACTCTTTTAGTCGCTGCTTCGGTACGGAGGCCCACGTTATCGCCGTCAAATGATTTTGTATCTGTCTATTAAACTCAATGTTATCGCCCTGTTAACACCAGAAGAAGCATTTAGATGTGGATTAAAAAAAGTTAGTGTTAATTTATCCAAAAAATAAAAGTTAGTGTTATATATTATGAACATTGGGAAGATGCGAGTAATTTGATGAGGGCATTCATGGCAGCAAGAACAAAACTTGTCCAATATTAAACATGCCTTGCACAAACGATGAGGACATCCATGAAGTTATAGCTAAAAGATCAAGATTCAGGTTTCAAATAACTAATTAGACATCACATGCTAAGAAGGCTTCAAGTTATATATAATTGGATTATTCTTGATATATGTTTTACGACATAAAATGCATGTGGTAGCAACAGAAACACTTTTTTTTTTATATTGGTAATTGTTCGGTGGGATTCGAAGCCGGGTGTGGGAGAACACTTTGTACTCTAACATCATCGGACCACCACATCTAGAGCACCAGAAACACTTGTAAATTTTATTTCTAACATACTAAATCCACCGCCATTGGTCACGTGATCATTTTTTCTTTTGTTTTGGAACTTTACCTTTTGTTTGCCGGATTCGTCGAGGATTCCGGATCCTCCAGACGCATAATTTACGCCGGAAGACACTTGTGTCAGAGATATTTCGGCGAATGGCGGGATAAAATCCGTAAAACCCAGAAATTCAGCTGAAATGTATATTATGTAAAATGAGAAAAAGTTATATACTTTTCATTTGTTTTGACAAAGATACACAAGAAGTAAATCGGGAACCGGTTTGCTGCGACTCTGTGAGTATAGAGACTGACCAAGGAAATCGGGAATAGTGCGGCCGTTGGTGTACCGGCCGGTCGGACCCTTGGGAAAGTCAATACCGTAAGGCAGATAGTTGGCTCTTATTTGGTTTAGCAAGTAATTGTTATTGCCGCTGTCCGAGAAGGAGTCTCCGAACACGAAGTAACACGGCACCTCTTGAGCACGCGCCGCCGCACCCGCCATGGCCATGACTATGGTGGCTATGATCACAACCGGCATTGCCTTTGCCGATCCCTTGACCATTTTCAGATTCAGTTCACTGTGAAATTCACAGACAAACACGTATAGAAGAAAAACTTGGAATATCTTTTGAGGTATGCTTCGTCCCATCACAAGATCGAAGGGCTATTTATAGTGAAAATGATGACCCAATTCCTCAGATTCCCTTTTTTTTTTTTTGTTCTTTTCGGACATGCATTTAAAACGTGTTTTCTATTAATCCATGCTCTTACGATAACAACAGAAATAGTTTGAGTGGTTGGATTGAGATACACGTGTCAGCATACGCATGGTTAGTTTCGGATAGTTCTATCCATTCACCCCTGCATGGATGGGAATTGCATGTACGTAAAGTGAACTAAAATTTCTCAAATAATCGAAACCATATCGATAGCAGCGTGCCGTTGTGATGCAAGCATCCCCATTCGTTCCTTATCGTGGTGAATCGCCTCCTAAATGTGTACAAACACTCCTTTAGTCTCGCCTTTGGTACTCCGGCCCTCGTGATGGCCATGAAGTGGTTTCGGATCTGTCCGTTAATAGACTTAGGTTATCGCCCGCTTCAATAGCAGAAGCCAGGGCCGTCTCATAATTTTTTGGGGCCCTGGACATTTTCTAAATTTTATTTTAGTAACCAATGCACCATCCAACTATTCACTAACGTGGATTAAAGGTATATATATATACCTACAATAATATCATATATATCCACAATAACTTTTATGACTCGTAAGATATGTAGACCCTCAAGAAACGTTTCTACGGAGATATTTAAACTCATTTCTGTTTTCATTTCTTAGAATGGACTTACGAAAGTTTGAATAAAATTACACACCGAAAAAATGCGTCTTTGCCCGTTGGCTATCGGCGAGGCTCGGGTAAAGGTTGAAATCCAACTTGGAAGACGACACGGGTGTGGTCATAAAAATTGATATAAGCTACGCTTGGATCCCCCCTAGGTGTGCTATTTGCAAGGCATTTGGTCACAAGCAGAATGTTTGTCCTTCTAAAATTTCAGATCAGACACCTCAAATATCAGAAAAGCCAAATCTTCAAGGCCCTGATACTGTCCACCCTCACTCCCCCTCGGGCGACGCCATCTCCTCACCTCCACATACACTTCATCCCATACCCGACGTTCCACCCACTATACCTTCTCCAATCATCTAAGAATCCTCGCCCACCACCATCATAAGTCAGAAACAAAACCAAAATCCACCTGCAAAATTACTAATCATCACTGTCTCCATCGATCCAAGAATACCTACTTCACAAACATGCCACTCTCCTAGCAACCAACCATCGTCGCCTACTTCTACCAAACCAACTTCGCCTAACGACCTAAACAAAAACAATATTTATCCAAAATTCATTGTGAGGTTTATCAGTAAGAAACTTGTTTCCCCTAGCAGTTGCGTCCAGAACAAAGAGGTTCACCATACTGCCTAAGCATCCAGGAACAGGACTTTCCATGTTTTGAACCTTTCTGCCGATTGAGCCCATTCATTTGGATCCCTGCAGTTGCCCGTTTTCACCAAGTTCTAATAAAAGTTTTATAATCTTGGGTATTACAAATGGCACGAAAACGACAGGATGTTGATCCAAGGACTTTCCATGTTTTGAACCTTTCTGCCGATTGAGCCCATTCATTTGGATCCCTGCAGTTGCCCGTTTTCACCAAGTTCTAATAAAAGTTTTATAATCTTGGGTATTAAAAATGGCACGAAAACGAAAGGATGTTGATCCATGCAAGAGAGAGAAGAGAAACGGAAATCACAGCAATGTGAGAAACAACAACTTCCTAGAGGTACAAGATTGACTCGAAGCTCTAACGCCAACTCATGATACAAAACCTGACAAGCTGCTTTGACTCGGACCAGGAGCTAGTGGTGGAAAGCTCAAAGAATTCTACAAGCTCGTTCTCCTACTGCTGCTACAGTTCAAGGAGTTCAGCGTATTCTATGTTTTCGTGCTGTTAACATTCTATATATTTTACACTGGTCGAAAAAACTCGAAAGGAAAAAGGCAAAATTTAGTGATTCTTACCATCCAACATAGGCCACTTACAAGACACATTGGATATCACTTCTATTTCTCACTTTATGCACTTTGACTTTTTTTTTTTGGATAATTCGGAAGTTCACCGGGTATTTGATCCGACTACATCTCACAGAAGACCGGAGAAATCCAGGTGAATGTTCCTCCCCACGCTTGAATTTGAACCCAGGGTGAGAGCATGCTCTGCATGTTTTTTCTCCACTAGACCACCCAAGCTTGGGTATGACTTATTATTTAACTTTCATTCTTCTTTGTTTTGCTTGTTTTGTTTATTATGATGAATTTTAATATCTCTATTACCATTGGTAATCTCTATTATAACATCATTTATATATATAAGATTTAACGTTAACAAAAAAAAGTTTAAATAGAATATATTCTAGACCTCTAATGATGAAATATCTTTCTTCGGAGTCAAATATTAAGAGTCGAAGTCATACCTTTATTATCCATAAATAGCATTTTATTACAGTACGGTCTACTCTGGACTTTTAATATATATAATATCATAGCTTTTGCATTTTAGTTATATGTTACAGTCCATTATTTCACGTTCTTCATATACTGTACGGAGAAGCGGTTTGGCCGGTGAGTGTGGCAATACTGTACGGAGAAGCGGTTTGGCCGGTGAAGGCAGACTCTGCCACGACTAAGTTTACGATCTCTGTATCGTGGACGCCATCCCAATACGCGCATTTGGACCGATCTTCAAGAACCGGTTGGTTCGGTACACATAGACCCTGTGGCGGTTGGGTCGTGCAACAACTCTCGTTCCTCAACCCTAAACATTTTTATAATAAATATAATCAGATATGAGAGAAAAACATAAGATATATTATCGAGACAGAATAATCTTTATAATATAGACAATTTACTTTCAAATTTGCATGTTTTTTAATTTTTTTTTATAACCAGTTACCATGGTATTACTTTAATGCGTTTAGAATAGAGATATAAACGAATATTATTATAAATAAATACAATATGTTGTTAGAGATAAACATGAATATAATACATTTATAATTTTCACTATTTCAATCTGGATTCATATTTATATATATAGGAAATATCTCTTATAAAATATCCAAATTTGTAAAAATCCCAAATCAAATATATACTAAACAATTATAAAGTTTTCTATCGTGCCAAATAGAAATGAAATATCGAAATCTTGCCAAATTTCAACCAACTCCCCTGAAAGTCGACGAAAAACATCACCGACGTCTGATATGGCAAACCGAAAATTTAACTAGTATATCATGTCATCCCAGCCACCATGTTAGAAAATTAAATAAAAAATAAAATAAAATATTTATATATATTAATTTGCTCAGTAAATGAGAGGAGGTATTATTCCACGATTCTTGTGATCTTAATACGTTACCTAAGGAGGCGGGAATTGGAGTGTTGAACATATCGACGTAAGTGAATTTGGCACCGACGAGGCTTTGGTTGAGATCGTCGACCAGAGCTCTGAGCCTGCTGTTGAATAGCTCGACTGCTGCATTAACATCCTCGTCACAGCCACCTCGGGTGGCGACTCTCGTTGGAATGCAACCGAGTTTCGATAGTCCAAACAGTGCGACTTTCCTTGCTCCGAGGACATACAAAACCTATGTGTACACACATACATACACACATGTTCGTTTATTCAATCTAAATCTGTTTGAATATGCTTATTTTGGGTTATAAGTACTGTTTCAAGGTAAATTATAAGTCTCTTCTCGGGGTTATGACTCTAGAATTTAATTAAGGTTTTGTGGATAGTAAAAAAAGAATCGGTTTAATTACTAAATCTCCCCAAGTCATTTAATTTTCTTTGTGGCTATTGGTCTAATATATATCTTACGTATATGTGGTTTCAGTTAAGTTGTTTTCTTCAACATATTTAATATGGTGTGACTATTGGTCTAATATATATATCTTACGTATATGTTTTCATGCATAGAGAATTAGACATAGAAACCGAACCGAAACCCAAAATTTGATTTTTCAGTTTGGTTATATCAAACCCTATTACGCACCTTCAAGTGAGAAGCGTATCGTGCGATGAGAATGTCGGCGAACTCGTCGGGAGTGAAGAGGAGACCGGACTGGAACGGCGGCGACATGAAGTAGTTGTTCAGGTAATCGTTGGTTCCGATGTACACCGTGTACAAACACTGATTCAATCGTTGCTTCGGTACGGAGGCCCACGTTATCGCCGTCAAATGATTTTGTATCTGTCTATTAAACTCGATGTTATCGCCCTGTTATCACCAGAAGAAGCATTTAGATATTGATTAAAAAAAAGTTAGTGTTATATATTATGAACATTGGGAAGATACGAGTAATTTGATGAGGGCATTCATGGCAGCAAGGACAAAACTTGTCCAATATTAAACATGCCTTGCAGAAACGATGAGGACATCCATGAAGTTATAGCTAATAGATCAAGATTCAGGTTTCAAATAACCAATTACGAGATCACGTCCTAAGAAACTTCAGATAATATATAATGGGATTATTCTTGATATATATATTTTTTACCATATGAAACGTAGCACAAAAAACACTTATAAATTCGGTTTCTAACATACTAAATCCATTGCCATTGGTCACGTGGTCATTTTTTTTTTCTTTTTGTTTTGGAACTTTACCGCTTGTTTGCCGGATTCGTCGAGGATTCCGGATCCTCCAGACGCATAATTTACGCCGGAAGACACTTGAGTCTGAGATATTTCGGCGAATGGCGGGATATAATCCGTGAAACCCATAAATTCAGCTGAAATATATATTATGTAAAAAGAGAACAAGTTATATACTTTTCATTTGTTTTGGCAAAGACAGCAAAAAGTAAATCGGGAACCGGTTTGCTACGAATCTGTGAATATAAAGACGGACCAAGGAAATCGGGAATAGTGCGGCCGTTGGTGTACCGGCCGGTCGGGCCCTTGGGAAAGTCAATACCGTAAGGTAGATAGTTGACTCTTATTTGGTTTAGCAAGTTATTGTTATTGCCGCTGTCCGAGAAGGAGTCTCCGAACACGAAGTAACACGGCACCTTCTGAGCACGCGCCGCCGCACCCGCCATGGCCATGACTACGGTGGCTATGATCACAACCGACATTGCCTTTGCCACTCCCTTGACCATTTTCAGATTCAATTCACTGTGAAATTCACAGACAAACACGTATAGAAGAAAAACTTGGAATATCTTTTGAGGTATGCTTCGTCCCATCACAAGATCGAAGGGCTATTTATAGTGAAAATGATTACCCAATTCCTCGGATTCCTTTTTTTTTTTTTTTGTTCTTTTCGGACATGCATTTAAAACGTGTTTTCTATTAATCCATGCTCTTACGATAACAACAGAAATAGTTTGAGTGGTTGGATTGAGAAACACGTGTCAGCATACGCATGGTTAGATTCGGATAGTTCTATCCATTCACCCATGCATGGATGGGAATTGCATGCACGTAAATTCTTACTAGTTTTATGTGATTTATTATTTCATTTTTTTGAGGAAAATGTTTGATTTATTAATGGTTTTTGAGCGTACTTTTGCTATAGATATATTTTCTTTATATTAATTACCATCCATATGCTTTCGATACTAGAGGAATATATATACAAGCATTATAGAATATTCGGTTTATATATACAGAAGTATTTTGTTTATATCTATGTTGTCTCGAATTGTAGTAAATATTTATATTAAACGAACCTTATATATTAGAATATCATATTGAACGTAGAAATCCTATAAATTAGTGAATCCCACCGGGCCAAACTTTACCAAAAAAAATAAATGCTGTGGTTTTTAATTGCTTCTCCAAGGCGAACAAACTTCCATTACAACTCTTTCATTTGAGAAACAGCATCATTAAATTAGTGTGCATGTGTATGGACGAACCTAATTAAGTCAGATTGACGCCGAAAGCATATGTACTTGGAAATATAAATCTGGTCGGTCCTTTTTATTTCATTTTATCATTAAATATGTACTTGGAACCTAAAATCCATTATATATATCGGAAAAATCGCATATAAATAACTAAATTTTTACAACATTTCTAAATAAATATTTAAACTATAAAATTTCCAAATAAATATCTAAATTTTTCGAAACTTCTATATAAATACCCAAACTTTTAAAAATTTACCAAATGAAACCAAAATTTATTAACAGCGTTAAATTTATAACGGAATCCGTCGATAATTGATGACTTAGTCGTCAACGAATGTTGTTTTATTTGATAAATTTTTTAAAAAAAATGGTATTTATATGGAAGTTTTAAAAAATTTAGGTATTTATTTGGTAATTTTATAATTTAGGTATTTATTTGAGAATTTTGTAAAAATTCAGATATTTATAGCACCTCTATGGAATAGAAAAAATATAACATATTTTAATAATACTATTCAAAATGATCAAATAAATGATATTTTAATATAAAATTTAAATATTTAAATATTAAAAGATTCTTTAATATAAAAAATATTAAATAAAGCGATATTTTGGGAAAATAAGACTAGACGCCACGTCTGCCATGTCAGAAGTTTAATGGAGGCGAAGCGACATCCCCAGATGCGGCCATAGACGCTCATGGGCCTCTGAGAGTGGAGGAGAAGAAGACAAAGGCGAACGAAGAGCAACAACAAATTTACAAAGAAGAAGATGAGGAAGATGGCAGGACCACGTATAAATGTTTTTTAATGGCGTTCGTTCACGTGAACGCCATAGGAAAACATGCCCATTGTTATCAATAAAATATAAAAAGATATAACTAAATAAATGGAATTTATATAGATATTAGTATAAAAATATATTATTATTAATTTTCACAAAATTAATATATCGTAAATATATAATTCGTATACTTTTATTTATTTTTTGTTATATATATATTAATTTTTTAAAATAATTATGAAAAATATCTTAAATAGTTAGATGGAGGTGTTTGTATACTATACTTTTTTAATTAATATCACGAATAATTTATACATTATAAAATTTGCAAAAAAAATTCATCGAAGAGATTTCAAGACAGAAAAATGCATTTTGGCACGAAATAATTCCGTCTTGAAGAGTTTTTCAGAAGAAAACAGATTTTTTCGGACGAAACAGTTTCATACGAAAAAAATTTCGGACGAAAATAGATTCTCCCGAACGAAACAACGTCATCCTGAAAAGTTCACGGACAAAAATAAACTCTTCCGGATGAAACAATTTTATCGTGAAGACTGAAGAGTTCTCAAAGGAAACAGGTTTTTCAGATGAAATAGTTTCATCTTCTCAAACCTTTTCCTTCCTAAAAAACATTTTTCATCGAGAAGATTTTTCGGGATATTAAATGACAATAGAAATTAGAAAATAAATTAAATGACAATAGAAATTAGAGAATAAAATCGAAATTATTTTTGATAAAATTTCATACAAAGATATAGTTTGCAAATGATTGAAAAAAAGGTATACGTTTCCAATCTCTCTCTAAAATTTATACATTTGCTCAAAATTTCTCTATTATAATTTCATACAAAGATTCAACCCATTGTAGGGTTTAATTTTTTTTTTTGTAAATTTGTATCGCGGTGGATTCGAACCGGAAATGAAACTCTTTTTACAAATATCCATCTACCAATTCTGCCACGCTTTGGCTTGTAAAGTTTCATCTGAGATAACTTGTAGGAGTTTTTATTACGCCTTTTGGCAATCGTGACGATTGACGCTAATTGATTGATTAACTGTTACAAAAAAAATTACTTGTTGACAATGTTACGATTGTTATTTTGTGTAAATTACTAAAAAAATATATGATTTTATTATAATAGTAATATTTTAAAAAACGAGGCTATTTTGGTATTTTTAACAAAACGTTATAAATTTCTACCAAAACATAGACGGAGGTATGATTATAAATCTCATACATGCGATTACAGGAGATTGTGATTAAACCTATCGGTTTTTCGATCGACCTAATTCTGTCTCGCTGTCGGTGTGAGAGAAGAGGTTTGTATAGAGATCTTCAAGAAATGCTTCTATGAAGATATTTACACACACTTAGGGTTAAAACTAAATATATGCGTGCTCATTTACATGAATGGGCGTGCAAAAAAACCACTAATCGTACCTTTATTATTATAGCTTTCACATTTTATTACAACACGGTAGACTCGAGACTCGTAACATCTGCAACATCGTAACTTTTTATAAATATAGATTTTTTATTATATATGATACAGTCCATTATTTCACATAACAACAAATCATTCATACATAGATGGCTTACTAACTCCAACAAGTTCGGCAATGCTGTACGGAGAAGCGATTTGGCCGGTGAAGGCAGACTCTGCAACGGCCGAGTATACGACCTCGGTGAAGTGGAAGGCGTCAAAATACGCGTATTCTTTCCGGTTTTCACAAACCGGCTGGTTCGCTGCACATAGAATTTGTCCCGGTTCGACCGTGCAACAGCTATCGTTCCTCAATCCTGAACATTTTTACACAGAAAAAAAGCGTTAATGAATATAATTTCTCATAAATAATTTTCACGAAATCTCATTAATGCTTTTTATTAGATAAGAGAAAAAACAAAAACTTGATTAGTACATAGGGTTGACAAGAGAAATGGAAAGAAGAGAAAAATTATTGGTAGAAGAAATTTTCGAAAAACAATTGTTGTATGCAAAGTCTATTTTTTTTTAGCATAGATTGCAAATAAACTTTTTTATAATCAAATTTCATGGTAAATAGGTTACCTGACGGTCCAGTGTTGAACACATCGACGTAAGTGAATTTGGCATCAGTTAGGGTTTTGTTGACATCATTGACATAAGCTATGAGCTTGTTGTTGAATAGATTGACCGCAGAGTTGGCATCCTCGTTGCAGCCTCCGCCACTTTGTTGGGCGACTAGCCCTGGCGCGCATCCCAGTTTCGGTAACCCAAACAGTGCAACTTTCCTTGCCCCGAGTATATACAAAATCTATACGTAGACATATATATATACACACACATTCAGAATTTAGAATCTAATATGTACGCTGATTGATTACGTTATTGAATCCTTCTGTTCGTTTATAGTAGAAGATATTACGTTTTCATTCAAAAAAAGACATTCAATTAAAGCGATTTTAAAGAAGAAACGTAACCAAAACATTTACTTTCATCTCCCACTTACCATGTGAAGGGCAACAACAATGCAAATTCTAAGTTCATATTAGCAAATGGATCGTTTGACTATCGAATGCACGAGCATGTATGAGCTCCAAAACCAACTCTGCGTCTCATCTTGTTCTTTAGCAAGGCGACATATATATACTCGAACCCAACCACCAAGCCACACCACTCGGATTATACTATCAGTTTCACATACGCATATATGTTTATTTCAATCGAAATTGTTTGAATTATTAGACACGAAAACCGAAAACCGAACCGAACTGAACCCAATTTAGGATTTCTTTATAAGTTTGGTCATATAAATCTAACCCTACATATATACGATTACGTACCTTCAGTTGGGAAGCGTAGATTTGGATGAGAAACTCGGCGAACTGGTCGGGAGTGAACAACTGACTGTTCAACGACGGAGACATTAAGTAGTTGTTGACGTAATCGCTGCTTCCGGTGCTGATCGTGTACAAACACTGCTTCAGCCGGTCCTCTGGTACTCCGGCCCTCGTGGTAGCTTCCAAGTGGTTCCCTATCTGTCTGTTCATACTTAGGTTGTCGCCCTGCATCATAAGAGATACGGTTCATACATGTGAATTAGGGCTTGTGCAGCCCACTTGGGTGGAGCCCATTTGAGTCAGATGACTTTTTGGTTTGGGCTGGGCCAACCCAATACCAATAATTACATGGGTTAGGGCAAACCCAATAGACCCATTTAATTTTTATACGTTAATTATATATTTAGATTTGCTATGAATTAAATTAAGAGGAATATTTTTATACAACGCAATAAATACCATGTTCCAAGGTTTTAGTGCTCGGTTCAAATTATAAATAAAATAATATATAATTGAAAAAAGTAATCTGATCATTATAAAATAAAATAAATAATATTTTTATACATCACACTTGAAAACGGGTCATTATAAGAAAATGAAAATACCCCATGTCAGATCAAGAATCCCACTCGCAAACGCAATCCAGACTTTAAAATGAAGCAAACGTACACTTTTAATGCTTTGACAAAGAAATTCAAAACAAAATTGGTGAATAACGTTCCTTTTTAAAAAAAAAAAAATTGAATTCCATTAAAATGGATCATATCCAAAAGAAAAAAAGTACAAAGAAAATTTTCTGAAGTTTTCAAACTTACGGATCTGAATTTGGTGGCAACGGAAACTAGAAACCATTTCTTTATATTCCAAAATTTTCTCGGGAAACAAACAGAAAACTTAAAAGGTAAAACATGGTCGATAGGGTTTTCAAATGTGATCGCCACAATGCACTCACCATACCCGAATCGTACCTTCAAATATACAGAGAAATCACATTCCACATCGAGAAAGTCGTGAAATCGACGGAAGAACGGAAAGCAGAAGACGTAAAAAACGAAGTAAAGAGAGAGTTCTGACCTGGTTGTTAATGGTGAAAGATACGTCAAAGAAGTAAAAAAAAACTGAATCGCATTGTCGGTTGTTGGAAAGAGAATGAAGAAACTGTTGTTGTTCGAAAGGTTAGAGAATTAGGGTTCCTAAATTTAAGATTTTGAATTAAAATTAAAATTAAAATGGTTATTGTAGATTGGGTTAATTGGGCTGATTCATTAAGCCGATGGTTTAAATGGGTTAAAAACCGTTAAACCCTGACCGAATAGTTAACCAAAATATAATTATGATTGGGTTGTGGTTGGGTTAACGACTAAATCCAACCCAATTTGACACCACTAACTAAATCTATATGATTGGTCATGTGATCATTTTTCTTGTTTATTTTTATGGAAGTTTACCAGGTTTCTGCCGGAATCGTCGAGGATTCCAGATGCTCCAGACGCATAATTCAGACCGGTGAACACCTGTGTCGGAGATGATCCGGCGAAGGGCGGGATATAATCCTTGAAACCCAGAAATCCAGCTGAAATATATATTATATACAGAGATCAAGTTATGTACTTTCATTTGGCAATGGTGCACAGAGAAGTAATCCGGGAACCGGCTTGTGAATGTAGAGACTCACCGAGGAAATCGGGGATAGTGCGACCGTTGGTGAACCGGCCGGTCGGACCATTGGGAAAGTCAATACCGTAAGGTGGGTAGTTGGATTTTGCGCCGGTCACCAAGTCATTGTTGTTACCGTTTTCGAAGAAAGTGTCTCCAAACGAGAAGTAACACGGAACTTGCTGTGCACGCGCCACCGCACCGGCCATGGCCGTGACAACGGTGGCTATGATGATCATCACCGACGTTGCCTGTGGCGGACCCTGAACCATTTTCAGATTCAATTCACTGTGAAAGATAAAACGTAGAGTAGAAAAACTTGGAAGATACTGCAAGATTGCAGGGGTTCTTTAAAGGGAAAATGATGACCAAGTTAGTTGGGTTTTTTTTTTTTTTTTTTCGGACAAGAATTAAAAACACTTTTTCTTGGGTACGGGACAAAATAATGAAGCCAATAAAGATCTCACCAGAACGCAGATATGGTTAGCTGGCTGGTTGTTGTATCGGAGAATACGTGTCAGCATATAGGCCTCATTAGTTTCGGCAATGGCAAGTCCTAATGTCATTCACGTGCCTAATATAGAGAACCGTGCCGTCTCAAGATTTGTCGAGTCTTCAGTCGATATATTACAAAGATTATAAATAAATATTAAAATTAAAATTAAAAAAATCTCAAATATTATATATTTTTTTTATACGGTGACGTTTGGGCCGGATAGTGTTTCATAGTCCTCGGGCCGGACTCGACAAATCTTTCGATTTCATGTAATAACCGATGACAAATCACGCGTAATAGATAAACCATCCGAAACTAATCGATTCAAAGGAAGTTCAGATCTTAGGAGAAATTTAACCTCCTAGTCATTTTTCAACTGAATTGGAGACTTTCTCTCGAATACTATATTTTTTTCGAATATCATTTAACAATGGTACAAGTATTTATAATCCAATACATGTACAAGTTTGTTATACTTATATAAAATATCAAATATACACTGAAAGTTTCTAAAATAAAATTTTTATTAGTTATGCTATCGATTATAAATAAACGGATTAATTCCACAAAAAATTTAAACTTACTTAAATATTCTATATAAAATCTTCAACTCACAATCTCTCACAAAAATTCTGAATATGACAAAAACTTTCACAAAAATTAGAAATTTATCATTTTCTTCCATATAGAACTTTTGACGTATTTGACCAAAAATATTGATGATGTGGCACGACGTATTGCTGACATGACGCTAATTGAGTTAGCACATCAGCACCACATCATCAATTTAAAATTAAAATATAAATATATATATATCACACCTATATACATACATACATACACACATATATATATATATACACATGCATATATATATATATAAATATATATAGATTTATATATATATATGCATATATATACATGCACATATATATATATATCTATATGATTGTATGGACGTATATATATATATATGTATATATATGTGTATGTATTTTAATTTTATTTTTATATTTTAATTTTTAAATTGATGGTGTGGTGTTGACGTGATAACTCAGTCGGTGTCATGTCCACGATGCATCGACCACATCATCATTATTTTTTATCAAACAATTTAAAGACTTTATATAGAAGAAAATCACGTCTTTAATTTTTGTAGAAGTTTTTGCTAAATTTAGGATTTTTTGTGGGAGACTATAAATTGAGGGTTTTATATGGAACATTTTAATAAGTTTGGGTTTTTTTGCAGGATTAAACCATAAATAAACTGTTGGTAAATATTAATAAAAATAATATTTTTTTAAAGATCATTTGGTTCGTAAGGGGTGTAAAATGGACGGGCCGGGCCGGAATCGGGCGGGTTCAATTCGGGCATGGAATTTTTCGGGCCGGGTCGGCCCGCCCATTTATTTTTCGGATCTAGGATCGATGGCCCGGAGCCCGGCCCTATAGGGCTTCGGGCGGGTTCGGACCGGGCTTCGGGTTTTTTATCAAATAAAAATATTTTTTTCTTACGATAATAATAATAATGTAAAATATTAAAAAAAAAAAGCAAACATAGTATTAAAAAGATATTATATGATGTAATTAATTTGAAACACGTAGAAAAAAATCAATAT
Organism: Tarenaya hassleriana; assembly: GCF_000463585.1. Classification (NCBI taxonomy): domain Eukaryota; kingdom Viridiplantae; phylum Streptophyta; class Magnoliopsida; order Brassicales; family Cleomaceae; genus Tarenaya; species Tarenaya hassleriana. The sequence continues at coordinate 2,751,770 of NW_010965451.1, forward strand.
ATTCATATGCAAACAAAGGTTTAAAAATATATATGTTTGAAAGTTTATACGCTTTCAAAAACATAAATTGATATATATATATATGATGTAATATTGTTTTAAAAATAAAAGTTTCCGTCACTTTAAAAAGTGTTAATTGGAATCAAGATAAAGCTTCGTTATTTGGTTAAAAGATACACATATATAAATCTAGCACATATATTTGTTTATGCGCATCGAAGAACAAAATCCAACCCACTAGTACGAAACAAAACTAATATAGAGTGAGAAAAAAAATATAAAACAAAAAAATATTATCAAATAGTAAGTATTAGGTTTGATTTGGTAAAAAAAATAATACAAAAGAAGATTATCCAATATATGATATAATATGGTTAAAAAGAAGTTAAGATAATTATAGAGAGTTAAAACTTTGGTTTAGAAAAAAGTTAGAAAAAAAAATTAATGGGCCTCAAGCCCGGCACTAGACCCGACCGGCCCGGCCTGACTGGCCCGCAACCCATTTAACCCGAAGTCCGAAAGCCCGAAATTTAATGAGCCTATACTTTTTAGGCCCATGTCCTTATTATTCTCGGGCGGATTCGGGTCGAATTTCGGGCTCCGGATTTAATTGACATCCCTACGTAATCACTCTATTGATATATTTGACTTTTAAGTATTTTAAATATATAATTTTAAAAATTGATATATTTGGAGAAATATGAAATCAATTTAAAGATTCACTTATTTTTCAAATTTAAATTAGAATTAATAATAAATTAATCATAAAAATAAATTTTGAAACGATTGTTATTTTTTCATTAATTTTCATGATTTTAGATTTAGTTATTTAATAATAAAATTAAAGATTGCTTTCATTTTCTCAGAGTGGGTTTGTAAGAGACCTCGCAAAATAAATAATATATTCGATTTAAATGGAAAAAGATAACCAAAATAGAGTTCGTACATATGACTATATTGTATCTATGAGAGTATTGTATATATATATATATATGCACATGGGAAATCCCTGAGACTCCGGGAGAGATAATATCTTTAGGAGATACACAATCTCCATGACACGATTTACGCAATCTATATATGCAATATTATCTTCTATAAAATAGCTAAATATAATATATCAATTAAGTATTATTCTTATCATATTTGTTTCGATATATAAGAAAATATGGAGTAAATCTTTCTTTTTCTAACAAATATTGTCATTTAAAATGATATAAAAATTGTACTAAAAATTGAATTATTATATTTATTCCAAAATCGAAAAAATAAGAATTAAATATCGAATTTACACCAAAAAATAAATATGATTTCGAAAACTTAGAAATAATTTTATTAGTTAAATTTAAATCAAATTGAACCAAATGTAAACTCTCCACCTCGGGTGGAGTCGGGTTTCAGGTTTAATATGGACAATGAATTTAGAATATCGAGGAACTATTTATTCGCCCTGGTTCGGGCTTCCTATTGGCGGATAAACACATTTTTTACGATAACTAACTCGATTTGATTAAAAAATGGTTTATTAATAGCAAGAAGTCATATGGCACAAAATCAAACCTTTGTATAAAATGAAAAATTCTGAATGAAATAGGAATTATGTAACAAAATAAAATATGAAAATTTTATTATCTAAAAAGGTAAGAACACTCCCGACTTACCCAAGATTGGATGGTTAGAGATAGTCTTTCTCGCGATTAGATAAATAAAAATTTTTATTGTTTCAACCTCCTCAACTTGTAAAGGATGAGCCATAACTCCTTTCCGACCCAGATTCTAGTCTCCATTTAGTGAGGAAAATTCACTTGAATTTCTCTAATTCTTTGAAAGATGTAGTTTGATCACAGGTCCAATAAATTTTCGGAATTATATATATAAAAAGAACGGTTCCAACTTAATTCTGAAAGCACTACCATGTATGATCAAGAAAGTGACGAGCGAGTGCGTAAAATCGGAGATATATACTACCTTATAGAAACCAAACCAGGAGGACTTCAAGAAGTAACTTTATATATATATACGAGGTGCAACCTAACTGAGGCTAAAACGGGCTTACTCGGATTGATCCGGGTCTAGATGGCCCGTTTTACTTCCGTACCGAGGGCATACAAAACCTATGTGTACACACATACATATTTTTCAATCTAAATGTGTCTGAGTCCGTTTATTTTGGGCTATAAAAGCTACATAATACATCAACTTAATTTGCTCGGTACTGTTTCAAAATAAATTATAAGTCTCTCTTTCCGAGTTTTCAACCCTAGAGTGTATGGTTTTATGGATAGTACGGAAAGAATCGGTTCATATATGAATGCCATTTCAGTTGTGCTTCCATTTCTCAGTTTATAGAATGGACTTACGAAAGCAAATATTCGAGTAGATATCATACCTTTATTATCCATAATACCTTAGCTTTTGCATTTTATTACAGTACGGCCACTTGTAGCTTTTTTATTTTTATTTTAGTAGATATGTTACAGTCCATCATATATATATATATATATATGTAGGTGGGCTTATCAACTAGCAAGTGCGGCGATGCTGTACGGAGAAGCGGTTTGGCCGGTGAAGGCAGACTTCGCATCGACTGAGTATACGACCTCTGTGAAGTGGAAGGCATCAAAATACGCGTATTGGTTCCGGTTTGCACAAACCGGCTGGTTCGCTACACATAGAATTTGCCCCGGCTGGACCGTGCAACAGCTTTCGTTCCTCAACCCTGAACATTTTTACACAGAAAAAAAGGAGCAAATGAAAATAGTTTTTCATAAATATTATGTTATGTGAATCTCGTGAATACTTTTTACTTGCTGAGAGAATAACCTTTGAAATACTCTGATATGTGTCCCAATAAAAGGACTCGGATGCGGGAAAAACAAAAGGTAGCTTTGCATATATATATATATATATATATATATATATTTGCATATATATTAACCACTATTAATATGTTACCTAGCCCTGCGGTGTTGAACGCATCGACATAAGTGAATTTGGCACCGGCTAGGGTTTTGTTGAGATCGTCGACAAGAGCTCTGAGTTTAGTGTTGAACAACTTGACTGCGGAGTTAGCCTTCTCATCGCAACCGCCGCCTTGGGTGACAAGCCCTGGTGCGCATCCGAGTTTAGGTAATCCAAACAGTGCAACTTTCCTTGCTCCGAGTATATACAAAACCTATACGCATGTACACACACATATATATATATATATGTTTCATTTTTTCAATCGATATTTGTTTGAATCCGTTTTATTTTCTATCATAAAAGCATGAGCGGCACAATACATAGAAGCCCGATTTAGGATATTTTTTCTTCAAAGTTTGGGTCATATATCTAACCCTGCATGTATATGATTATACGTACCTTCAATTGAAAAGAGTAGACACGGACGAGAAACTGCGCGAACTGGTCGGGAGTGAACAAGAGACCGTTCAAGGACGGAGGCGACACTAAGTAGTCGTTGACGTAGTCGCTGCTTCCGGTGCTAATCGTGTACAAACACTTCTTCAGCCTCTCCTTTGGCACACCGGCCCTTGTGATCGCCCTGAAATGGTTCCCTATCTGTCTATTCAAACTAAGGTTATCGCCCTGTTCAATAGCAAAAGCACAAATAAATATGGTTCATATATAGTTTTGGTGTTGATACATTAAGAACATTAAATCTATCTAATTATACTTCCCAACATGGGGTTTTTGTGTTTCTTTTTCACTTATCATGGGTACCCTATCTTTTGTATTCGGTTAACACCGACATGTAATTATACTTCTTACTAATATATTTCACATTTAACCAAAAAAAAAAAACATTAAATCTATCTATGCATGTGATCAGTTTTTTTTTTCCGAACATTACTAGGTTTTTGCCGGAATTGTCGAGGATTCCAGATGCTCCAGATGCATAATTTAGACCGGTGAGCGCTTGTGTAGGAGATGATCCGGCGAAGGGCGGGATCAAATCCTTGAAACCCAGCAATCCAGCTGAAATATATATTATATAAAGAGATCAAATTATATAATTTCATTTGTAATTTGACAATGGTACACAAGGAAGTGAACCGGAAACCGTTTGCTATGAATCTGTAAATTTAGAGGCGAACCGAGAAAATCGGGGATAGTACGACCGTTGGTGAACCGGCCGGTCGGACCCTTGGGAAAGTCGATACCATAAGGTAGATAGTTGGATTTTGCGTTGGTTACCAAGTCATTGTTATTGCCGTTGTCAAAGAAAGTGTCTCCAAACACGAAGTAACACGGCACTTGTTGTGCAAGCGCTGCCGCATCGGTCATGGCCGTGGCTACGGTGGCTATGATGATCATAACTGACATTGCCTTTGGCCTTCCCTTAACCATTTTCAAATTCAATTCACTGTGAAAGATGAACGTATAGAAGAAAAGCGTGGAATATCTTTTGAGATATGCGTCGACCCATTACAAGATTGAAGGGCTATTTATAGTGAAAATGATGACCCAATTAGTCCATTCAGCATATAGGCCTCGTTAGTTTCGGCAAGTTCTATTCATTCACGCCCTTAATTAATGTTAATATGCATGGACGGGAATTGCATGTATTTTATATATGGTTACGTGTTAATCAGGTTAAATGCTTTGAAATTGTTTGGTTTATTAAGTGTTCGGTTGATTGTATTTAATATTGCTATAGATGTATTTTCATTATATTAATTACCATACTATTGGAATACATACAAAGATTATGGAAAATGTTTGGTTTCTATGTACAGAAGTGTTTTTATTTTTTTTAGAATTATTGTAAATATTTATATTAAACGTAACTTGTATATTAGAATATCAGATTGAACGTCGAAATCCTATGAATTAGAGGCGAGTTGTATAAATGGGGTAGTTTTAATTACTTCTCAAATCTGAACAAATTTCAATTACAACTCTTTTATTTACAAAAATTAATGTAATCTAATAACCCGTATAGAAATGTAAATTTTGTATTGGACCCTAAACTCTAAAAAACAAAAATATTCTAACAGAAGAAAACAAATAAAGCATCACTAAAAAGTTAAACACACCTAGATATTTAATTTCATGAAAAAAAAATATATGATTACATTCTTCCAAATAAACTAACAAATAAAAAAAAATATCTTCATATTAGCAAACAATATATGCCGTTTGTTTTTTTAATATATATCTTAATCATATAGATTTCTTATAAATATATTGAAAATAACTAATTAGAATCTATACAATAAATAATATTCTTGTCATATTTTTTTAGATATATAAGAAAATATTGAGTTAATATGTCTTTTTCTATGTAATAAATATAGCCATTTAAAATAATAAATATTGGTTGAGTAAGTTATCTTTTTTTATGATTCTTATTATTTTAAATATTAGTTGATTATTTGTAGAGAGTTAGGTATTTTTTGGCTAAAATTAAAGTTTGTGTATTAATTGTTGTCCAAAGCAACTAGGGAAAGCTGTCGGAAGAACAAAGTAGGGTTTGTTTTCGCTACCAAAGTGAAAATCATATATACCCATAATAACCATAATCATATATATACCTATAATAGTAACATCTATATCCATAATAACTTTCATGACTCGTATACGTAGACCTTCAAGTAACGTTTTTACAGAGATGTTTAAACTCAGTTGTGTTTTTTTTTTTTTTTTTTTTTTTTCCTGTTAATATATTTTCTATTTCAAAAGAACGATACAGAGGTCCATGGCAATAAGCCAGTACAGACAGAGATAGATACCCAGGGGAGGATAGTAAGATCTAACGATTAGACCAAATCAAAATATCGAAACCAGAGAGTAAGTAGCGAATCCGCGCAGTTCCGCATGCACCAGTCCCGCGGGATAGATGAGAGACGCCTTCGAGTTGTGTTGAGTATCTCCTTCGCAATGATTGTCGGAGGTCTAGCTGTGTGCTCATGGAGCCGAAGATTCCTCTCTCGCCATGAAAGGTAGACAGTCGCCTGAAGTAGTAGGTTGATGATCAGTTTGATAGCACGATTAGGAGAACAAGAGTCGACCCAGGTTAGTGCGTCGGCAAAGGAGGTCGCCTGCAGTTGAGTCACAGGGCTTCCCCTCAGCAAGATTGCCCAGACTTGCCTGAGGAAATTACAAACAAAAAACATATGGTCGACTGTCTCATCTGCTTCATCGCACAATGGACAGCTCAGCAACGTGTTTGGGTACCAAGAAGAGATACGATTTCTTGTCGGCAGCCTGTTACGTATAGCCAGCCAGCAAGTGAACGCATGCTTCGGAATGGCATGAGTAAACCAGATCGATCTTTTCCATACTACCGAGCAAAGCGGCGAGTAAAATAGCTTCCAAGCTAGGGCAGTAGAAAAAGGCTTGCAATCAGTTTCCATGTGAGATGCAGACCAGTAGAAAAGATCCGGCGAGGTTGAACGGGAAGGTAGGTCCAACATGGAGAGACCGCTGAGTACCGTAGCCATACGTTGAGTCCTTACATGAGTGAAAGACCAACCATCATTAGAACAAGCATCCCGAACAGATGAGTAACGGGGAATACCTAGTAGTCGAGGCCCTTCTTCGCCGAGGAAGGAGATGAGTGGTCCATGCGGGAGCCATGAGTCAAACCAGAAGCTGCATATGGTCCCATCGCCCACCCTGCAACGGATAAATGGACGAGCGGTGTCTCGTAACTTGAGGATCTTCCTCCACAACCAGCTTCCTTTGGTACTAGATTTGAGATCCCACAACGATTTCCCTTTGATTAAATGATGTCTCACCCATGCGACCCAAAGCGAACCACTCTTGGTAAAAATTAGCCAAAGAAGCTTGAGTGTCAGGATAGTATTCCAATCAGTCACCCTTCGCAGCCCTAAACCCCCGCATTCCTTCGGAGTACAGACAGAGCTCCATGCCACCTTAGCTCCCTTAGCCGTTATAGGAGTGCCTGACCAGAGAAAAGCAGAGCACATTCTCTCCAATTCCTTAATACAGTGACGCGGAAGAATAAAAGCTGAGCACCAAAAATTTATAATGCTGTAGATGACTGACTGTATTAGTTGTAATCTACCGGCGAAAGAGAGATGCCGAGAAGTCCAGGAGAAAAGCTTTGCCTTGATGGAGTCTTTTAGACCAGCACAATCCCTATCATTGATGCGTTTTCCTGACAGCGGAAGACCTAGATATCTCACCGGCAGCTGAGTACGAGTAATTCCAGTAGCCGCTTCAAGGGCAGCAACAATTGTATCAGAATTTCCATCCACAAAAAGAGAGGATTTCTCTTTGTTCAGATGCAAACCCGAGGTCCCATAGAAGGAGGCCAACGTATCCATGACCGCTGCAAGAGAACTGGTAGAACATTCTGAAAAGACCAAAATGTCGTCGGCAAACATTAGGCTGGCAATTCGAGGATTCCTGCATCTTGGAGGAAGAATAATGCGACCCTGTTCCACCGCCCTGTTCAGAAGACGGGATAATACATCCATAACAAGCACAAAGAGATAGGGTGATAGCGGATCCCCTTGACGCAAGCCGCGTTTCCCTTTGAAATAACCCACTGTTTCTCCATTAAAAGACAATGAGAAGGAAGGGGAGGTGAGACACTCCTTAATCCACAGAATGAACCGAGGCGGGAGATGTATAGCCTCCAAGATATTGAGTACAAACTGCCAGTGAACACTATCAAAGGCCTTGGATAAATCAACCTTGATAAGTGCTTGACTGCATCTTCCACTTCGATTAAACCCAGAAACGAGCTCCGTCGCTAGCAATACATTCTCAAGTAATGAACGTCCAGGAATAAAGGCAGTTTGGTTTTGACAAGTGATGGAACCAAGCAATGTCTTTAGTCTTTTAGCAAGTAGGCGCGAGATTGCCTTGTAGATGGTGTTACAACATGAAATTGGCCGATATTCCTTGAGTCTGGATGCTGTTTTGACTTTAGGAATAAGAGTAATCAAGGTCGAGTTCCACTGTTTTAGGATAGTGTTGGAACCGAAGAATTCCCGCACAGCAGCTATAACATCTGAACCCACTACAGTCCAACAAAGCGAGAAAAACTCAGCCGAGAAACCATCAGGGCCGGGAGCTTTACCTTTCGGTAATGAGAGCACTGCTGTGACACCCGTAACCCCGTATCCCGCTTACAGGTTGTGCCACGTGGACAATAAAATCACAATCGGAAAATTTCGAAATATAAACTCGCGGGAAAGTTAAAACGATCCATTTTAAATATAATACAGCGGAAGACATTGTAAAATACATCAATACGTTCGCACACGCTTGGAACGGTACCAGTACATAATACAAGTGGTGTGAAAACTATAACACAAAAAGTTCAAAGATCACCACTCTTTATTTTTGAAAACAGAATGCGTTAAAGATAATTATACATGATGAGGAAGTCTAGCTGTCACCGGGTCCCGTGTCTGCCTCAGTCACTGTTGCTGCTCACGACCTGAAACGTTGCATAACAACGTCCTAAGCTACGTGCTTAGGGAGGAATTCGGGTGTAACCCGAGATTTCTATTTTTATTGAAAACGGCCAAGCAATATAGTTAATAATATACATATACATGCGACGGGATATTCCAATAAAATCAATCATCATTGAATCAATCAGCATTCTCAAACAATGTCCGTCAATCGTCTCTACGTGTATATCACACGTAGGTAAATACAACAACTCGTTCATGCCTGTGTCGAACACGAGGCGCAACAGCCCAAGCAAAAATCGTTTGCGAGGACCTCAAGTGATCTTCATACTCCTCATCGATCACCGATATCACGGCTCTCGGTACCGGTCATCCCATACCCACTCCAGACATCGATCCCCGATGCCGCCGACTGCCGGGCGAAGCAGCTCTATGCTAACTCCCCCTCGCCGACCATCCGCCTCGGAAAAATACTCATCAGACTCGAGCTCAAATCTTTCAGAGTATATCCGTACCACCTCACCGGGGGACACACGCAACTACCCGGGTCTCAGGTTTATTTGCCAGTCAACGGGTGACACACGCAAACCCGAAGTCCGTTCCATGGCCAATGGAACGTTGGCGCGGTTGCCAAAGAACCGTACTTCCTCGTCACGCATTCGAGTGACACACGCAAACCCGAATGCGTGAGTCTCTGGATGCCATAACCGTTTATCAGAAAACGGTGGCGCGATACGAAGATCGCCACAATCACAAACACGTCACCGCGGTATGATAATCGATCCGGATTGATTATCATACATCGAAGACTTCAGTAAATGCAATCATCATTTTATTATTTATAAGATTACCCGACTACAATCATACGTTTCACAATATCCGGACCCATCCGGTATATTGCTAACGTCATGCAATTCTACCCGTTTTAATCTAACTTTAAATATCATTTATTTACCGGTTATACTATTTATATTATTGTTATTTATTTTTATTTATTATTATTTTGTTTCTCAATAATCATTTGAATTTTATTTATTCATTTATTTGTTTATATATTTATCGATTCATTACTAAAATTATTTTTATTGTTATATTTCAAAATTATCTTACAACAATGACAATTAAATTTACGAATTTAACCCCAATCAATCATCAAATTTGCATAAAACATACAAACTCCGAAATCAATAAAAATAAAATTCTCAAAGCCACATCCAAATTCACTCACAGTATTATGCCGGTCGATTTTTTTCCAATTGTAGTGTCCACCGGGATTAGTCGGTAAACTCT
>NW_010965452.1:0-18159 GCF_000463585.1 Tarenaya hassleriana
ATTCTAGGTGGGTGGTCATGGAGTCTTGCTAGAGGCTAACCATGACTTGTGGTTCGGGAAAGGGTTTCCGAAGCCACTGCCACTTCGAATGGGCCTACAGGGTCACACACCATTAGGGATGGATCACACGTGAAGAGAATGACGCGAGAAAGGAACCACGGAACGAGGTGGAAGGGTTCCAGACGGTCCAGCCATGATTAGTCCGTTCGTTCCGCTGATGAACGGACGAACCGTTCCGCGAGTGCTAGACCGTCCATTCCAGACCTGGAACGGACGGTCCAGGCGTTCAGACCGTCCATTCTACGTTATATAACAGACCGTCCGTTCTGCATAGAAAGTCAGACCGTCCGTTCCATACCTGGAACGGACGGTCCGACTTACGTGACAGTTTTCGGTGTTTCGGTTTTAAGGGTTTTGGGCAATTCTAATTAAAATTGGGAGCCGCCATAAACCCTAATTATCACTCTCAGACGTCCTAGACACTTCCTAGAGCTTTGAAAAAGCTTTCTCTTGAGTTCTAGTGATTGGAATATCGATTCCAAGTCAAGGACATCGTTTTCTCTTCACAAATCCTAGCAGATACGTTCCAAACTGTTGGAATTCATCTCGCCGGTGTGGATACGTGTAGAGGAGTTGTGCTTTCAACTCTTGGTGATTAAAACAGGCCCTGGCTCGATTGATACTTCCAGATCTGGAAAGAACGAAGTAAGTATTCGAATCCCACGACGATATACACGATTGTTCGGGTTATTGCACAATTGGTTTTGTGTGACGTTTGGCTAGGTTTAGATCTTTCCTTCCGCTGCGTGAAACCTAGAATCCAAACCCTAGATCGATGAGATCACATGCTAGGAACCCGAAGGGAACCCAACAATACCTCCCTCTGAAGCTCATCTGATTCGGCATCTGAATGAACTGTGGTTGCAGCTCAAAATGGTCTAACGGTGGTCGATTGATGCACGAGAGCAACTGAGTATGCTTGGGCGTCATGTAAATTCCGAGCGTCTGTGGATTAGCTCGGACGTGCTCTCTTGGCGGCGCTTCACCCCTTGCTGCCTCTTCTGCCATTCTGTCGTCACTTCGTTTTCTGTGGATTTCCCTCTCGGTTCTGTCTATGTCCGGGTCAAAGGCAAGCTCAAAATCTGGGTCGAGTTGTCTTCGAGTGGGACGTCTGCTCATGCACTAAGGAAACCTGCAGAAATAAAAGTCCAGAAAAAGGCAAAGAATGTAAATCGAAGTGAATAAAAAGGCAGAGAGTAGGGAGAGACACCCGACAAAGTGTAGAACGATCCCAGAAAAGTCCAAGAAAATCGGGAATTGTCCAGAAAAGTTCAGAAAAATCCAGAACAAGTCCAGAAAAGTCTAGGGAAATACAAACAGCAAAAATAAAAAGAGAAAAATCAAGAAATAAAAGAAACAAGAAAAAATTGACTCAAGAGAAAAATAAAAATCATACAAACACACAAGGAAAAAGGAAGTGAACAAACACACAAAAAATCAAACCGAAAAAAAATCAAAGACTCCGGAAAGACTAACCTAGAGTCAATATATCCTAGCTATGGAAACCGTAAAAAGTCCTCGGTAACGACGCCAAAAACTTGATCACTTGCGTGATGAGTCATAAATTTGTAACCCGAAACACAACTAATCCGCAAGTATACGGATGTCGTAGTACCGGGGTCGAACACAAGGACTTAAGCGGTTAAGCTAGGAATCGACTAAAACTAGGAAAATTATGAAAATAAAGTTGATGATTGTTTTTGTGGTTTTGAAAGTTGCAGAAAATTAAATGAGAGAAAGTAAAATCAAAGCAAGCAATAATTCAAGAGAAGATGATCGATGGGAAAGGTTATGGGAATCGGGATTCACCGATCATGCAAAGATGTCATAGGAATTGTGGACTTAGATCATGCTCGTTCTAAAGTGAGGAATTCGAAGAATAAGGTCGGATTCGGTTCTTTCGACCCGAAACCCGCTATCCAAGAGAGCACTCCATCCACTTTCGTGGCTTAGAGTGAAATTCCCGAATGCATTAAATTCCCTTGTCACGATCCTAGATTGAATTGAACCGAATTTCTTCGCATTCAATCTCAACCCATTCCAATGAATGTACCAAGAACCAAGAATCCATGTTTCCATGAAATCCTCAATTATAAATTCTACCCATAAGATTTTTATCCAATGGGAAGCATGATCACTTGCGTGACGAGTCTTAAATTTGTAATCCGAAACACAATGTATCCGCAAGTATACGGATGAGTAGTAACGGGATCGAACACAAGGACTTATGCGGTTAAGCTAGAACTCGATCAAAACTAGGGAAATGGTGAAAATAAGTTGGAGAATTGTTTTTTTTTTTGTTTTCTTTTGGAATGCAAAAAATTTGAAGAGAGAGACTAAAATCAAAGACAATCACAATTCAAGAGGGGAAGATCAAATGGCTAAGGGTTATGGATTTCGAGGTTCACCAACATGCGGGATGTGTTAAATATTGAGAATCTATTTCATACTTCCTTTGAAATTGGGGATTTCAAGATAAAGATCGGGATTTGCTCTCTCAAGCTAAATGTCCGCTACCCAAGAGGACATTCCATCTACTTTCGTAACTTGGAATAGAATCTTGAGTGCATTGAACTCTCTTGTCAAAATCCTAGGTTGGATTGAACCGAATTTCTTCGCTTTCAATCGCAACCCTATTGAATGAATGCATCAAGGAGTCAAGGTGCCATGTCTCCATGGAAACCAAGACTCTAAAATCAACTCAAGGGATTTTCATCCCAAGAGAGCATTAAAATCCATTCATCAATCCAAAGCATTCATTCTCATTCAATGGCAATCCATCTACTCATGAATCCTAAGTCTCCAAAGAGATTCAATCAAAGAGGGATATAGAAAATAAGCATAGAAATCACCCATTGAATGAAATGAAGGTCTAATCAAAGTATAAACATAAATTCATCAAATGGGTTCACACATCCTCACATGAGGATTCACCCTCAAGCCATAACTATCTAACTACTCATAACCCATGTTCAAAAGCAAAGCAAAATAAGGGTAAAGTGCAGAAATCATAGAGAGAGTAGAGAGATGCTCAAGAAATCTTCAATCTTCAATTGGAGTTTCCTCCTTCTTCTTTCTCCTCCAAGAGCTCTCCTTTTCTCTCCCAAGGTCTCTATTTTCGGCCCCCAATCGAACTTAGGGTTCTCTTGACTCATTTCCCCTCTAAAACCCGAAGAGAGACGCGAAACGGCGTAGCTTTGGCCGAGTTTGTGTAGTGGTCCGTCCGTTCTAGGTCGGTTCAGTTCATCAGACTGTCCGCTCTGTCTCTGCAGACCGTCCGTTCTGTTTCTCCGGACCGTCTGTTCTTGCTCCTCAGACCGTCCGTTCTGTGTTGTGATGCGGTCCGTCCGTTCTGGCATCCTAGTTCGGAGGGCTGTCTTGTGGTCTGTCGGGTCTGTGCACCAGTCCGTCCGTTCCAGCATATGGGTCCGTCCGTTCCAGACCAAAAATATGGGGAATTATGCTTGTCTTCTCCGTTTCGTCTCGAAAACCCTCGAGTTCCTGCAATGGTCAAAACCTAGTTCCAGAGACCTAAAGATGGCTCTAATATGCCTAGTATATGTGAAAACCGTTTACAAACCAAAGGCATACTCGGTATAAAATCCAGATAAAACCTGAGCCATCAAATCCCCCCAGACTTAAATCTTTGCTCGTCCTCGAGTAAATAAAATCAGTGAAACACAAAGCCCGAGAAGGACGGTGAGTTAGAAATCGGTCTTTGATTAGCTTCAAGATCTAGCTGCGTATCCACTGCTTAGTTCATGGGAATAGAATCAAATCTAGGCTACTCTAGCTATCCTCTCTTGTCAACTAACTTCCCTATGCATGGGGTTTCTATGTTATCCAAAGTCTACCATAAGAGTAATCACTACCCCCAAGCAATCTCCTAAACCTATTTACCATTTTTCTCCTTAAGGTATGTTGTCTCTTCATTTATTCTTCCATTTTTTTTCTCTCTTTTTGTTTCTTTTCTTCTTTCTTTCAAGAGTAAGTTTTGGAGAAGTATCATCCCGAGTTCCTAGGACGTTGAAGTTGACAAGTGCCTTAACTTTTTGCTTTTCTCTAATGATCATGACACTTGCCCCACAACTTAGACCCGAACCGTCGAATTTCGACGCACTCATATCATCGAATGATTTTCATTGACGATATAGTGACAGCGGAGTGTTGGGATATGTACTTTCTTCGCTTATTCCTGCATTATTCTGTCTAAGAGACTATCCATCCTATGGGAAAGACTACGGGAATGGTTTTTAGGGAGATAACTAACCTGGGTTTGGTCGATCCTACTCTCTGGTGTACTTAAAGACAACAATATACCCCACAACCTAGGATCGCAAGCATTTAAGAGATGGTTCGTTATTCACCTATCTTGGACAATCTACTCAAATACTTAGAAAGATCTAAGTCCAATTTACTAGGCAGTTTCTATGCAGCTATGACCATCATCCCATCATCGATCAATCTCAACTCAAAGCGGTTTATGCCATGCATATGCTCCTATATGATCTAGACCTATATGTGACAAATGCAATGCAAGACTAAGTGATGTCTATATGTGCAAATGCAAGCAATGCAAGTGTGGAATGAATCTATAGTGAGAGAGAAATGGTGATTTTTTTATATGCAAGTGAATGTATGAAATGCATCCTAGAAGGGACTTGAACCGATGTTAGATGCTCACCCCCCAGACTTGAACGAGACACCGTCCGCGGTGTCACTCAAATCCGAAGGGGCGTGATATGTGGAATAGGAAATTCAGAACTAAGTGGAATAGGAGGGAAAAATGAGTGCATAACTTTGTGGCCAAGGTTAAAAGATGCCTCCATGCATTCCACTTTTGATGTGTTCCACATTGTGTGTTGTCTTTTGTTCCAAGTCGGGATTCAACCTTAGATAAGAGCTTAAAACAAGCAAAGATCAAGTGAATACGATAACAGTCAAGTATGCAAGACAACATAACAAAATAACTGTTGAAATAGAAACAAAATATGGAGATTTGATATGATTGATAATAATTAAATGCATAATATTAATTAAGAATAAAATATATATCGTGATAATTATATTTTGCCTTATTTGTTTCTTTCGTATCTTTATTTCCTTGTTTCTTTCAATAACTTTTCCTATAAATGTATGGATTATTTTCATTGTAATGTAAGAAGAAAGAAGAGATGTAGCAATAAAAGTATTCCCGTTCTTTTCTCTTTTGTTCTTTTTTTATAAGTTAATTTCCGCATTTTATTTTTCAATAACATGTTGGTCCTATCCATATTATTAAAGTTTGTCCTGTTTCTCAAACCGATTTAGCTGTCAAAACAAGAAACCCGAATTCAAAGATCAGACCTTTGGTGGAGCTAGCATGTAAGAAACCCTAGAACTGACCATATGTACGATGAATAAACATGAGGGAGAGAAAGAAGCTTACACAGGTTCGCATTCGCAATGTCATCTCTGTAGACAACCTTGTGTGATCTTGTCTTATGGTTTGGTAAAAGGACAGGGTTTGTACACTTTATCCCGAGAAGAGATGAAGAAACCCGATGTAAGCAAATGGTGGAGTCCACTGGTCTCTCTGTTTTTTTTTTTTTAAATCCAAACCGATAATGAATGAATTCCTTAATCTCCTCCTCGGTTTACTCTAACCGGATTAAACCATAAATTCTCTGTTTTTTCTACTTTGCAAACTATGGCACACTAATTGGCCTTTTTTCTGAAATATACTACCCGTGTCGCATTCATTTTGGTGGTACATCGTAAAAATAGAAGGAATTAACAAAAGTTATATTTAACCTTAAAAAAGATGGAAAAGACTATATAACCCTTGTAAAAAATGTTACACGTATACACGCTGGTTTTAAGAAAAAGGAGTAATCATCTAACAGGATGTGCTATGACAAAAAGAAGTCAAAGCTAAAAACTCTAAGATCAAGCAAGATGCTATGACAAAAAGAGTTAAAGCTAGAACTTTAAAGTCAAGCGAAGTGATTTGAAAGAGGTTAATACTCTCTAAATGAATGAAATTTGGTTTCTATGGATTGTTCTAATAACAGTGAAGTTTTTCATCATTTTGTTGTATCTTCAAGATTGATTTTTGAATTCTTTCAAAATCAATCTTGAGGGGGAATGTTGAAATAGAAACAAAATATGGAGATTTGATATGATTGATAATAATTAAATGCATAATATTAATTAAGAATAAAATATATATCGTGATAATTATATTTTGCCTTATTTGTTTCTTTCGTATCTTTATTTCCTTGTTTCTTTCAATAACTTTTCCTATAAATGTATGGATTATTTTCATTGTAATGTAAGAAGAAAGAAGAGATGTAGCAATAAAAGTATTCCCGTTCTTTTCTCTTTTGTTCTTTTTTATAAGTTAATTTCCGCATTTTATTTTTCAATAATAACAACTCGAGTCATAGGTCCCATAATGCTGAAAAATGAAAAAGAAAGAGAATGGTCCTGATAGAACTCTACTCGGCTCCATCCTCAGTGTCCATGTGGTCGGTGTCTCTCGGTGGTGGGGCCACGCGGCGTGGTGGTGGAGCTGTCTCCGTCATCATGGACATCACGAACTCCTCTAAGGTGCTCATGTACTGCTCCTGGGTGTCCATCCGTCGCTCCAGGTGGTCGAATCGGGTGTTCATGGCGCTGAACTGATGGAGTATCATGTCCTGCAACCCCTGGATGTCTGCCCGGGTAGCTGATGGTGATGAAGAAGACGCTTCTGGCGTCTCTCTGCATCTTCTGCGGTTCATCCTAGGCTGGCTCGGCTCGGCTGCGTGCTCAACTAGCCCCTCAGCCGCAGTGTCGTGCTCTGGAAGGTCTCCAGTAGCCCCGTGGTCTGGATAAGGGGCAGGGGGTCCGAGTGGCGTCTCCTCGGGGCCTGCTGCGGTGTCACTCGGAAGTAGAGGCCCTCTATAGTCAGCGGGGGAAGCTCGGTCGTGGGTAGAGTGATCGTCCGTAGTGTGGTATTCTCATCCAGATATCTCCATGCGTACCGAGTGCGGGCTGGGTTCTCAATAGCTCTCTTCAGGAAGAGAGTTTCTAAGTCCAGCTCTGTGGGGCCGTCGATAGTGCCCCATCTCATCCCCAAGTTGATCCCCACTCTCCGGGCGATCATAGATACAATGCCACCCACCCACAGCGGGACCTTGGCAGAGCCCTTCCGCATGCTCCAATGAATGTGTAGAGCCACCTTGGATGCCACGTCTAGCTCTGACATCCCCCAATCATCGCCATCAAATGCGTCCCTGAGTGCTCGACGTAGCAAGCATACCTCTAGGGTCGTGACGTTGATCACACGGGATTTTCACCGGTTTTTCTAACGTCTTATTTCATACTTTGCACATACTTTAGACATAATAGGACGTTAGACGGTCATGGGTAGGATTCTTTTCTCCATTTTTCATGCATGATGATCAAACGAGGACATTCACGCACAAGGCACGGAAAAGGAGCAGAATCGAGAAGTCCCGGAAGGCTCAGAGAAAATGGGCGGGCCGCCTGCTTTTGCGAGCGGTCGCCCATTGGCAAAATTTATCCCGGAAATTTGATCAGAGGAAATGGGCAGCCCGCCCATTTAATCGAGCGGTCGCTCGACGTCAAAAATCATGAAGCAGACGGTCGCTCAAGAAACCAGGCGGTCGACCGTATGCAATGAAGAACGAGCGGTCGCTCGAACAAACGAGCGGTCGCCCGGAGCCAGGAAAACGGGCGACCCTGAAGACAAAAACGGGCGACCCTGAAGGAAAAGTGAGCGACTGCCCGTTATTAAATCCGGTCCAAAAAGGAAAAGCCCGATTTTTGAGGAAAAACCTAGCTGCTGCACTTTCATAAAAGGGGATTTTTGAGGAGAGAGAATGGGGGCTGCACATTTGGAGAGAAAAATCAACTTGGAGAAGAGAAAAGGGAGATTTTGGAGATCTAGGAGGTTTGGAGAAGAAGAAGGCCACCATTGAAGACCATCTTGAGCTTTTCTTCTCCTTCTCTATGTTTCTTCATTTTGCTTTCTGTTTTAAAACCCTAGATATGGAGTAGTGACTTTGTTGTGGGTGAGGGATCCCCACTTTTGTATGGATACCTATGCTTAATGTACTTAATGCTATCAACTTTGGCGAAATCTTAGTTGGTGTGATGTTAGAACACATCGATCATAGGGATATGGGGATGAGGTTTGGAACCAAACATCAATTGAGTGAGTTATTCACATTGGGAGATGGCTTAGCTTGCTTAGGGTTCATGATGGGGTACGTTAATGCATCTAGAGATCATTTGGATCATTGGGAAATGGGTGAATCGATTCTCTAGGTAGTGAGTTTAAGCTCGGGAGAGACAAACTCTAGAGGAAGTGCTTGAAACCCCCATTTGGAAGATAAACCCGTAGATATTGTAGTATCATCAACCGTCCATGTAAGTCTTGAGGGATCCCGAACCCACAACGCCTAAATTCCATCGTTGTACAACCCGTTAATTTTGCTTGCTTTCTTATAGTCCGACACTCATCACAAATCATATTTTTATTTAACCATCGATCTAGTTTAGGGATAGATTAAGACAACCTAGTCCTCATGTTCGACCCCGTTACTACAACTACCGTATACTTGCGGATAGTGGTACGAATCGGGTACTAAATATAAGACTCGGTGCGTGCGCATCAAGTTTTTGGCGCCGTTGCCGGGGACTAGGCGTTTTCGTGTTAGTCTAGATTTTTGCTAGATCACCATTGCTTGGAGTTTGGTTTGGATTACTTTGCGACATAACCGTTTCACAGCACTTTCGGTTCGTTTTGTCTC
Source organism: Tarenaya hassleriana (assembly GCF_000463585.1). Taxonomy (NCBI): domain Eukaryota; kingdom Viridiplantae; phylum Streptophyta; class Magnoliopsida; order Brassicales; family Cleomaceae; genus Tarenaya; species Tarenaya hassleriana. Next base: position 8,862 of record NW_010965452.1, read on the forward strand.
TTTGGTGCGCAGAACCTCCGGTGCATGACAAGAAGTACCACCGGTAGAGATCAACTCGTCTTCGACCCCGAAATAGAAAGAACACTGCGCTTCGCTCGGAGACAGCAAAGACAGTGGGGAATGGCCGAAGAAATGCTGAGAGAGAACAATGCACGGAGAGAACAGCCCGATATGGCCGAAGAGTTGTTGAGAGGGGTCAATGCCCAAAGAGGTCCAGCCCAAGCACCCCCTAGAACGTTTCGAACGTACACACAACCGAAGCATACGCAGCTACTCTCATGCATAAATCGGGGACCACTACAAGATTTTGAACTTCTACCGCAATGCATTCAAATGCTCAACAACATGAGTTTCCGTGGGAGACTGAACGAGGACCCGAATGCTCACCTTACGAATTTCAAGATGAACTGTAAGGCAATCAAGAAGGGACCGGGGATTACCTTAGAAGATGTGTTTCTTGAAACCTTCCCCTACTCACTTACGGAGAGAGCTAGAGATTGGCTCTATACTCTTGAGCCAAACTCTATCTCGACATGGGATGAGATGGAAGAACAGTTCCTTATGCAATACTACTCCCCCACCAAGACTCAACATGTGAGGAATCAGATCAATGCGTTTGCGCAAGAGGATGGGGAGAATCTCCATGATGCATGGGAACGCTTCAAGGAATATCAAAGAATGTGCCCCCATCATGGAATGGAGAGAGATTACCTCTTATCCATTTTTATCCATGGGTTGAAGGATGACACCCGTTCCTGGATTGATGCGGCGTGTGGAGGTGACATTTATGACATCCCTTTCCAAGAGTTGGAAGCAACAATTGCAAAACTGGCCAAAGGACGTAGCCACACGTCCAATGAGTTCAGTAGGAGAAGCTCAGTCAAAGGAGATGTGGGTGAGAACGCGGCTCTTAAGGCGGTGCTAGCCGACCTTGCGGAGATAAAAGTCCAACTTGCGAATGCCAAACAAGTAGCTGTTGTGGAGGATCACAATGTAGCGCAAGTTCAACCGGGTATGTATATATGATTGATCAAGAAGAGGAAGAGGCCAACTATGTCGGCCAAAACCAATACACTCACCCATCCAACCTATACAACCCGGGATTGAGAAATCATCCCAATTTCTCCTACAAGAACACGTCGAATGCGCTAAATCCTCAGCCCGCCTTCCAACGGAACAACCAAGGACCTCCGGGGTTTCAGTCAAAGTATCAACAACAAGGTCAAGGAAATCAAGGTTATCAAGGAAATCAAGGTTATCAAGGGAATTCCAACTATAGACCACAGCAAGTGCAACCCAAGGATCAAGACCCGGATATCAAGGACATGCTATTTCAAATCCTCCAAGGTCAAAAATCACAAGGAGTATCCATTGGGAGCATTGAGAGTGAGCAAGTTGCATTCAAGAAGCAATTGGATGGAGTACAAGCTCACTTGAAGATTTTAGATAATCAAGTGGCCCAAATTGCATCCTTCTCTTCATCAAGACAGCAAGGAATGCTCCCCGGAAAGAACGAGGTGAACCCCCGTGAGCATATCAATGCAGTTGGACTAAGGAGTGGAAAACAACTTCCGGAGAGTACACCCCCGACGGTTGAGAAAGTAGCACCTCCGAGGTTGACGAGGGAGGAAAAGGGCAAGACGGTAGAGGAAGACGTCCCTAAGGTGCAAGAACAGGAGAAAGAACCAGCATACACCCCGCCTCCGCCTAAGGTACCCCCGATACCTTTCCCTTCTCGTTTAAAGAAGTTTAATGAGGACAGCCAGCTCGGGAAGTTTGCGGAAATGTTAAAGAAGATGGAGATTACAATGCCCTTCCACGAGGCAATTCTCCAAATGCCCTCATACGCAAAGTTTTTGAAAGATATTTTGACGAAGAAAAGGGTTGTGGAGAAAGAAACAGTAGCTCTTAGTACCGAGATTAGTGCCGCAATCACGAAGCATGAACTTCCCCCGAAGATGTCTGATCCGGGGAGTTTCTCTATACCATGCAAGTTGGGAAACATTGAGATTGATAGAGCGCTATGTGATCTTGGAGCTAGCGTGAGTTTAATGCCGCTATCCATCTACAAGAAGTTGAACATAGGCGACTTGAAGCCCATGAGAATGGCCTTGCAGCTAGCGGATAGATCCATCAAATATCCAGCAGGCATTCTAGAGGATGTACCCCTCAAGATTGGCGGATTCTATGTGCCGGTGGATTTTGTGGTTTTAGATATGGATGAAGATTCCAAGGTACCAATCATACTAGGCCGCCCATTTTTTAGTACAGCAGATGCCGTAGTGCACGTTCGAGCTGGTAGATTGACGATGAAAATTGGAGACGAGACAGTTGAGTTTACACTCGACCAGAATTTGAAGCAACCGTCAACAAATGATACGGTATGTTATGCGGACATACTTGAAGCGATGGCAGAGGAAGTGATTGGTGAATTCCGTGAAGTGGATCCGCTAGAAGTGTCACTGATGGCCACAGAAGCAAGTCTATATAGCAATTGGGAAGAGATCGAGGAGATAAGTCGGGCACTGGATGATCGAGAAACCGGAAATGAGATTTCTGAAACATTTCGGGCGACCCGCCCAGATATCTGGGCGACCCGCCCGAAATCACCCGATCTTCAAGTGATTTCGGAGAAAACGAGCGATCGCCCGAATTTACAGGCGGACCGTCCGAAAAGTCTGAGAAAAATCGATCCGATTTCGGAGATAACGAGCGACCGCCCGGATTTCCCGACGGACCGCCCGAAAAGTCTGAGCAAAATTGATTCAACTTCGGCAAAAACGAGCGACCGCCCGGATTTCCAGGCGGACCGCCCGAAAAGTCTGAGCAAAATTGATTCAACTTCGGCAAAAACGAGCGACCGCCCGGATTTCCAGGCGGACCGCCCGAAAAGTCTGAGCAAAATTGATTCAACTTCGGCAAAAACGAGCGACCGCCCGGATTTCCAGGCGGACCGCCCACTACTGCCTGAGAAGGAAGATTTGCAGTTCGAAGCCCTCTTCGCGACCACTCGAGCCATACCTGAAGCGCCTCAAGTCCCGAGAGGAGACACACGCATCGATTGGGATCCCAAACATGCCCCACAAATGGAATTGAAACCCCTACCTCAAGGGTTAAGGTATGTTTTCCTCGGAACAAATTCTACTTATCCCGTTATCATTAACGATGCATTGGATGAGGATCAAGTAGAAAAACCTACCAGGCTACTTAGGCAATACAGGGAAGTCCTAGGGTACACTCTAGGAGATATCAAGGGTCTTAGCCCCTCTCTTTGCATGCACCGCATACATTTAGAGGATGATACTAAATCGTCAATTGAACATCAACGTAGGCTAAACCCGAACATGAAAGAAGTAGTCAAGAAAGAGATTTTGAAATTGTTAGATACGGGTATTATTTACCCGATTTCGGATAGCTCTTGGGTTAGCCCGGTACAAGTTGTACCTAAGAAGGGAGGAATCACGGTTGTTCCAAATGAAAGAGATGAACTCATACCGACTAGAACCGTTACGGGATGGATAATGTGCATTGATTATCGAAAACTTAACACAAACACCCGTAAGGATCACTTCCCCCTTCCATTCATTGACCAAATGTTAGAGAGACTTGCACTGCATTCTTACTTTTGTTTTCTCGACGGTTACTCCGGTTTCTTTCAGATTCCTATCTACCCGAGTGACCAAGAGAAAACAACATTCACATGCCCTTACGGCACTTTTGCATATAGACGCATGCCATTTGGATTATGCAATGCACATGCAACATTTCAAAGATGCATGATGGCTATTTTCTCCGATGTCATCGAAGATATTATGGAGGTATTCATGGACGATTTTTCCGTCCATGGACCCTCCTTTGATGCGTGTTTAACCAATCTTCATCGAGTGTTAGACAGGTGTCTCAAGGCGAACTTGGTTTTGAATCGGGAAAAATGCCATTTCATGGTGCAAGAGGGCATTGTACTTGGTCATCGGATTTCGGACAAGGGGATAGAAGTGGATAAGGCGAAAGTGGAAGTGATTGAAAAACTACCGCCACCGACCAACGTAAAAGGGATACGGAGTTTCTTGGGTCACGCCGGATTTTATAGGAGATTTATTAAGGACTTTTCGAAGATAGCGAGACCCTTGACTGCGCTTTTGGGTAAGGAAGTTCCATTTGAGTTCACTCCGATCATTCAACCTCCGGATTGGAGCGTTCCTTTCGAATTAATGTGTGATGCAAGCGACTTTGCAGTCGGAGCCGTATTGGGACAAAAGAAAGATGGAAAGCAATCCGCCGTCTACTACGCAAGTCGAACGCTCGATCACTACAAGAAAAACTGTAATTTGCGACCGAAAAATCTGTCGCAACATGAAGAAGAATCTGTCGGTAAAAAAAGGTTGCGACCGATTTCGACCGATGGATGTCGGTCGCTAAATCGTTGTCGCAAAATCTGTGTGGTCGTGATTCTGTCGTAACTTTGCGACCGACAGATCTGTAGGTCGTCGGTCGCCAATATACGACAGATGGCTATATGTCGGTAATCTGTCGCAAATTGGTGAATTCATTTCTGTCGCACATTGCGACAGAAGTAGGAGTAGGTATTCGGTCGCTACGTAACGACAAATTTCATCAGTCGCACTCTGTCGCAAAATAACGACCAAATATAGCGGTAGGTATTCGGTCGCAACTGTCCGACTAAATTCATTAGTCGCACTCTATCGCAAATGTAAATTTTTTAAAACAAATATTAATAAATAATAATTATTTAAATTAAATTAAAAATTTAAAAATAATTTTAAAAATATAAAATAAAAAATATTTATTTAAAATTAAAAAGTATTTATTAAATAAAAAGTATTTAGTAAAAACAAATTAAACACTAAACAAAAATCATTTCGCCTCGGCCAAGACAGACGCGAAGATCCTACAATCGGGTTTCTATTGGCCAACATTGTTCAAGGATGTACACGCTTTTGTAAGTTCATGTGATGCTTGCCAAAGAACAGGGAATTTTTCGCGTCGGAATGAGATGCCACAAAATTATATCTTAGAAGTGGAACCGTTCGATGTGTGGGGAATCGACTTCATGGGGCCATTTCCATCATCCTGCGGTAACCTATACATCCTTATGGCTTATGTGACGAAATGAGTGGAAGTACTTGCTAGCCCGAAGAATGATTCAAGCACTGTTTCGCGGATGTTCAAAAGAATTATATTTCCTCGATTTGGAGTTCCGAGAGTAGTGATAAGTGATGGGGGAGCACACTTCGTTAATAGAGCGATTCAGGGCATATTGACTAAATATGGTGTTCACCATAGAGTAGCCACTCCCTATCACCAAGTGGAGGTCTCCAACAGGGAGATAAAACAAATCTTGGAGAAAACAGTGGCCAAGTCAAGGAAAGACTGGGCTTTGAAACTTGAAGATGCGGTTTGGGCATATCGGACAGCATTTAAGACACCGATCGGGATGACTCCGTTTCAACTCGTGTACGGAAAATCCTGCCACTTTCGGTCGAGTTAGAGCATAAGGCATATTGGGCGATTAAGGCGTTGAACTACGATTGGAAAACCGCAGCAGAAAAACGAGTGCTAGAGCTCCATCACTTGGAGGAAATTCGCTTGGACGCATACGAGAACGCAAGAATCTACAAGGAGCGATCCAAGAAGTGGTATGACCGCCACATCCTTCACCGAACCTTCCAACAAGGTGACCTCGTGCTTTTATTTAATTTCCGACTAAAACTTTTTCCAGAAAAGCTGAAATCGAGATGGTCGGGACCGTTCACCAGTCCAAGAAGTGGCATGACCGCCACATCCTTCACCGAAACTTCCAACAAGGTGACCTCGTATTTTTATTTAATTCCCGACTAAAACTTTTTCCAGGAAAGCTGAAATCGAGATGGTCGGGACCGTTCACCATAAAGCATGTCACCTCACATGGAGCGGTAGAACTCGACAACGGAAAGGACGGATCGTTCATGGTCAACGCCCAAAGGATAAAACCGTACAACCCGGGGAAAGCTAAGTCGGGAGGAGGTACCTCTGTACTCTCCTTTTCTTTGATCAATTGAATGACACATCAGTCTAGCTATGACCTTAACTAGCAACCCCGGTTAACCCCGGGATGTAAATTCTTCGAACCTCGTCATTTTCTTCTTCTCTTCTTCTCTTCTTTTATTCACAATGGAAAGGCTCCAAACTCTCCCAATCACTCCAATCAAACAAGTCCTTTCGTCGGGGGAACGGGGAACGAGAAAAAAAATGAAAAAAATTTTAACATGCGCCAGATCACAGAGAAAATGAGCGGCCCGCCCGGTAAACCAGGCGACCGCCCATTCATTGAGCGACCGCTCGCATAATCGAGCGATCGCCCACATCTCTTCGAATATATATATATATATATATATCGAGCGATCGCCTGAGAAACCGAGCGACCGCTCGGTCACGAAATCGAGTTTTAACTCGATTTCGGGAGAGAGAGCCGCCACTTCACGCAAAAACACCAAAGCTTTCTCCCCTTCTCTCTCGCCGGCGACCGATTCCCCCAGCCACCGTGACCGAATCCGCCGTTTCGAAGCCTCACCGCACCGCCATCATTCCGGAACCACCGCGTTCAAACCCCACGCGAAATCCGCAACTCTCCGAAAACCTAATCGGTAATTCCCTCCTTCAAAATCATGACATTAGGGTGTTTTGGATAGGAATAGGTTGAAATTCTCGATGGGTATAGCCGCTAGGGTTAGTCTCGATCGATTTCGACCGGAAAATCCCGATTTCTGGTCGAAAAATTGATTTTCCGAACCAGTGAGCGGTCGCTCGTTTTTTCCGAGCGACCGCCTGATTTGTCAGCGGTCGCTCGAGCGCCCGCCCGAAAGACGAGCGACCGTCTGCGAAAGCAGGCAGCCCGCTCGTTTTCTCTAAAACCCGAAAAAAAAACCGTTCTATTTTTCTCGCCCTAACCCCACGGCTCCGATCCATATCGACTCTATACCTTTGCAGATGGCACCAAAAAGAGCCCAAACAAGTGACGTTGCATCATCATCACAGGAAATCGAATTCTCTCCAAGAAGAGAGATGAGACCGGGAACGATCACAGAAATATTGGAGACGAAGCAAAATCTCCTCATCGAAGGACCACCGAAGCTGGTCAAAATTGACAGACACGATGAAGCATAAGGGCGAGCGAAACACCTGTCAAAGCTCAAGCAACGTCTGAGTAAGTTTATGTGTGAGAACACAGTTCGAGGATTGGGAATTCAAGCGAACGTCGAATACATATTCGAGAAACTCGGCTGGGGGGCATTGAGCAGAAGCATCGAACCATCATTCAAGAGCGTAACCCGCGAGTTCCTGGCCACGTATTCGTGCTACTTCCCATCGGACGGCTCAATCGAGGAAGCATACATGGAATTTCGACTGAACAAGAGGTGGGTTAGGCTGAGTATGGCGCAAATTGCAGACATCCTGGAAGTACCGAAAGGGAAACACTCTCTCATCCCCACCATCTTAGCATACGCCCTTCAAGATTTCTGGAAGAAGATAGCCGTCCATCGCTACTCGAGCTCGGCAGCGAAGAGCTCATGGATTCAGCACCCGGCCATCCGCTACGCTCATTCCATCATGTCCAACTTCATCTTCGCACGAGACGAACCCGGTAAGATCCACAAAATCGAGCTGGGTTATCTCTATGTGGCGCTGAAGGAATTCCACAACGGGCCATCTCTTGACTCATGTGTCCGAGCTCCATGGAGAGACATGGATTTAGCTTCGAGGGTGGCCATGCACCTCCACACATTGGCAACCACCAAAGCCAATGAGACTTGCATTTGCGTAGGCGGGATGATCACGAAGATAGCCCAACGAGTGGACACGGGGATCTCATCTATCAAGCCGACATGGTCGACGACAACATTCTCCTTCACATGGATGCCCTTAGACTTCGAGGACATATTCAGAGGAAAGGATGGGAGTGGGTCTTCAAAGGGGGCGACGGGGTGACACGACACATTATGCTCCCACACGAGCAAATCGAGACATTCACAGCCACAACCCTTCGACTGGACTTCCTTGACATTGCGCCAGTCCGAATTAGGATCGGAAGGGGAAGAACGATCGACCCCTCAGCGTCGGGAACTGAGGGTCAATCGAGCTCCACTCCCGATCCTAGGATAGATCTTATATTGCAGAAGCTGGAGAGCTTTGACACCCGGCTTTCTGCTGTTGAGGGGCTCGGCACCCACCTCACCCCTCTCGAGGAATCTATAGAGGACCAGATGGGCACCCTCGAAGCAACCCTCACTGCATCTATCGAGAGCGCCCAACGCGAGATCATAAGGACCGTAGAGCGGATCATAGACGGCGAAGATTCCGATGCGGGAGAATCAGACCAGGGGTCCGAGGAAGAAGGCTCTTCTGCATCCGGGGCCAGCAAGGGGAGCAAGAAGACGGCTCCTTGATTCGATCATCGTTAGGATAGAACGTTTAACATTTTCCGTAGAACGATATTTTTATGTGTTTAAAACTCTCGTCTCGTGCTGCTCTTTTTGGATTGTCGGTATTATTATATGATGTTTTGACGTGCTTAAATGTTGATAAACTTGTCGGACTTCATGTGTAAGCAGCATTTCCTCGAAATCGGATCGAAAAAAAAAAATTTCACAGAAAATATGGGCGGACCGCTCGGTTTTTCGAGCGGTCGCCCACTTGCAGATGGAAAACGAGCGGTCGCTCGCATTTTTAGGCGGACCGCCCGTCCCATTTTGAGCGACCGCCCTAGCGGTCGCCTGGAGTCAATCACTTCAAATAACGAAAACGAGCGACCACTCGCAAAAGCGGGCGGCCCGCCCGTTTTCTCTGACAAATTTTTGATATTTTTCAGATATTTCAGATGGACTCCAGAAGTCGTTGGGAAAAAGCGCACAAGTACATTTCGGACAGAATACCCATCCTCCATGACTTCAAGCCGCAAGGAATGCCTTTCTCAAGTCTTGTAGACACGGCTTCCATCAACGTCGATGCACCTTTAGTGGAACCAACTCCATTCCAACCCCAATCCGACGAGGAAGCACTTGCCCTACATCGAATCACGAACAGAGGAATCAAAGCTTCAAAGTTTGTGCACCACCGCATCCTACCAAGGCAACTCTACGAGCGAATCAGGGATATTTTTCAACTCGCGGGCTGGAATCGCCTCTTTCAAGCTAATCCTCGGACTTACCGAAGACTAACAACAGAATTTGCGTGCACCTTCAAATGCTTCATCCCCACGAATGGTAACCATCGGGAAGGTTACTTTGGCTTCAGACTTGAA
>NW_010965452.1:18469-18957 GCF_000463585.1 Tarenaya hassleriana
ACGATCAACTTCATCCATCTCATGGAAAATGGCCTAGTCAAAGAACAGAACGGAGACATCTTATGGAAGTTCGTGGACGTCGAGAGCAGGTATCGATCATTCAACATGGCTTACTTTGTACTACCTCCTCTCACCCAAGAAGGCATCAAATTCGAAGTCCAGACGGATATTGGCACAGAATCCGACCAAGGATACTCATCTCACGGGTCCTGCTAAAGGCCCGCTCGGTCCTCCCTCTTCACCCTCACCCCTTTGCATTCATTTAGGCTAACATCGCATTGCATTGTAGTTCCCTCACATTGCATAGGTTTCATGGGCTTACGACAACCGCCAAAGAGAAATTGGAATGCGATTCCGCCTCATCGGAAAAGGTAACACAATCACCTCCTTCACTCCATCCATTCCTTATTTCTCTTTGACAACTCTCCACTAGACGAGAGTCAACACCGTGTGCGGTGTTTGGTTCAAGTCGGGGGGGGGGGGGGGGG
>NW_010965452.1:18987-31675 GCF_000463585.1 Tarenaya hassleriana
TTGCATCATTTACACAGAATCATGCATTCCATATTCATCGAAAAAAACAAAATTGGCCACTAATAGTCTTGCATTTTGTACATACTTGCATGATTCGCCACTAATAGGTTGCATATGTGCATATAGATCCAGGACCAGACACATACACCTGCATAAGTTTTTCCTCTCGAAAATTTGGCCGGATAACAATGTGGGGGTATAAAGTGAGGATTGGCTTGGAAAGGTTCTAGGAGCTAAGTTTAGATTTATCTAAAGAGTTGAATGGATTGTCGGATGATGTAGAAATAGCTGATCCAACCCTAGAGCGAATGGGTGTTACGTGGGATAATTTTGTCTCCTAAAGTCTAGATGGAGTAGAGGTTACGAACCAAGCACAAAACGTCTCCCTAAGAACCACCCTTTGATCTCTAAGTTATGAAGCCTACAAGCCCTAGAAAATACGATGCATCCCGACACTCTTCTGTCATCATCTCGTTAATGAAAATCATTCGGGGACATGAGTGCGTCGAAAATGAAGGCTCGGGTCTAAGTTGTGGGACAAGAACACAAAAGAAAGGAAAAAGAGTGACGCTTATCAAATTCCAACGTCCTAGAAGCCCGGGATTGCACGAAAAGGAAAAGAAAAAAAACAAGAATAAAAAGGAAAGAGGTAGGGCGAAGAAAAATAGTGAAAGTATGGGCCAAATAATTTTTAGAGACCTCGATTGGGATGTGTTTAGGAGACATGCTAGGCAAGTAAGAGATACCCCATTTTAGGTTGCGGGAAACAATAGAAATCCCATTGATAAACTTTCGTTTGAATGTTGGAGAAGATAGAGTACACAAAACCCGATTTCATTCACGGCGACTCTAACCCGTACCACCAATCCACTTCAAACCCCATTTGTTTTCTGATTATATTTTATCACCCCTGGGTAGTTTCATAGCTGCACACTTACTCGAGGACGAGCAAACCTCAAGTCTGGGGGGATTTGATCACACGGGATTTTCACCGGTTTTTCTAACGTCTTATATCATACTTTGCACATACTTTAGACATAATAGGACGTTAGACGATCATGGGTAGGATTCTTTTCTCCATTTTTCATGCAGGATGATCAAACGAGGACATTCACGCACAAGGCACGGAAAAGGAACAGAATCGAGAAGTCCCGGAAGGCTCAGAGAAAATGGGCGGGCCGCCTGCTTTTGCGAGCGGTCGCCCATTGGCAAAATTTATCCCGGAAATTTGATCAGAGGAAATGGGCGGCCCGCCCATTTAATCGAGCGGTCGCTCGACGTCAAAAATCATGAAGCAGGCGGTCGCTCAAGAAACCAGGCGGTCGACCGTATGCAATGAAGAACGAGCGGTCGCTCGAACAAACGAGCGGTCGCCCGGAACCAGGAAAACGGGCGACCCTGAAGACAAAAACGGGCGACCCTGAGACCGCCCGTTATTAAATCCGGCCCAAAAAGGAAAAGCCCGATTTTTGAGGAAAAACCTAGCTGCTGCACTTTCATAAAAGGGGATTTTTGAGGAGAGAGAATGAGGGCTGCACACTTGGAGAGAAAAATCAACTTGGAGAAGAGAAAAGGGAGATTTTGGAGATCTAGGAGGTTTGGAGAAGAAGAAGGCCACCATTGAAGACCATCTTGAGCTTTTCTTCTCCTCTATGTTTCTTCATTTTGCTTTCTGTTTTAAAACCCTAGATATGGAGTAGTGACTTTGTTGTGGGTGAGGGATCCCCACTTTTGTATGGATACCTATGCTTAACCTATGATGTTTATGAGTTTTCTTCCATGGGTTTGATGTTTTGTGCTTAATGCTATCAACTTTGGCGAAATCTTAGTTGGTGTGATGTTAGAACACATTGATCATAGGGATATGGGGATGAGGTTTGGAACCAAACATCAATTGAGTGAGTTATTCACATTGGGAGATGGCTTAACTTGCTTAGGGTTCATGATAGGGTACGTATTTTGGAGACCTAGGAAACTTGGAGAAGAAGAAAGCTACCATTGAAGACCATCTTGAGCTTCTCTTTCCCCTTTCTATGTTTTCTCATTTTGTTTTCTGTTTTGAAACCCTAGATATGGAGTAAGTAACTCTTGTTGTGGGGGGAGGATCCCCACTTTTGTATGGATACCTATGCTTAACCTATGATGTTTATGAGTTTTCTTCCATGAGTTTGATGTTTTGCACTTAATGCTATCAACTTTTGCGAAATCTTAGTTGGTGTGATGTTAGAACACATTGATCATAGGGATATGGGGATGAGGTTTGGAACCAAACATCAATTGAGTGAGTTATTCACATTGGGAGATGGCTTAGCTTGCTTAGGGTTCATGATGGGGTACGTTAATGCATCTAGAGATCATTTGGATCATTGGGAAATGGGTGAATCGATTCTCTAGGTAGTGAGTTTAAGCTCGGGAGAGACAAACTCTAGAGAAAGTGCTTGAAACCCCCATTTGGAAGATAAACCCGTAGATATTGTAGTATCATCAACCGTCCATGCAAGTCTTGAGGGATCCCGAACCCACAACGCCTAAATTCCATCGTTGTACAACCCGTTAATTTTGCTTGCTTTCTTATAATTCGACACTCATCACAAATCATATTTTTATTTAACCATCGATCTAGTTTAGGGATAGATTAACACGACCTAGTCCTCGTGTTCGACCCCGTTACTACAACTACTGTATACTTGCGGATAGTGGTACGAATCGGGTACTAAATATAAGACTCGGTGCGTGCGCATCAGACGTTACCCTGATCTCCTCTAGCAAACATACATCCGAACATAAACATGTGCAAGTATCGTACCGTCGGATGCCTGATCCACGTGGACTTCCCTTTTCCCCTCGAAGCGTCCTACGACGCAATAGTCCTCCAAAACTGATGGTATGCTTCTGTGGGGGACGTCTGGCCACATGCTCGTGGTTCCCTGTGTTGGTTTAGTGCTCTATGATGTACTGTTTATGAGCTTTATTTTGATACATTTGATGTATTGATACTTTCTATGTTTTATGAGAGTATTTGATTCATTACATGTTCTTGCATACTAGATCTGTTGTGAAATCCATGTATCATTATGAATGATACTAAACTCCCTAGTCTTGTGTCGTTATGGGAATAACGACATAATAAGACTAGTATGATGTGTGATTGATGATCATAGCGTTGATCATAGGTATTGGATACAATCACAGTCATAGGTATTCGTTGGAGAACGGAATACTGGATTGACCCGCATGAGATAGTCACATGGACTAGCGTCATGACTTGAATCTCAAATGGCGGTTCCATGATTGGATCCTAAGACCTGAGATATCTACGAAATCCAACATGAGGAGTTGCGTGCCTTGAATACGTCAAACGTCCTGCGTAACAGGAGGACTATAAAGGTGTGTATCAGGTACGAAACGAATCATGTACTGGATTGTAGATAGTCAAGACGGGATTGGTACCTCTCGTAAAAGAGAGAGATATCGCTAGGCCCCTCGTGTGAGCGAGACTGTAGAAATGTGTGGCCGCACTATAGACGAACGTCGTCTATTTCAGACAGTCGAACTCAACGAACGAGAAAGCAGTCGAATCAGATAAGGTGGCTTGTCCATGCCTTATGTTCGACATATGATATCGCGATACAAAAGGATCATCAACCGGAATCATCGCTGGAGTTCGTATGATCACGAAGAAACTCTATTCGAGATAGGTAGTCATAGTGTCTTGCTAGAGACCGCCTATGACTTGTATATCTGGAATAGAGATTTCGGGCTATACTGCTATATCGAATGAGCCTACAGGGTCACACACGCGGGGAAGGACAAAACGCAAGAGAAAACGACGGGAAAACCAAGACGGAAGGGACTGGAACGGATGGACCAGAAGTCCGGAACGGACGGTCCACCGTGCCAGACCTGACGGTCCAAGAATACTCACAGACCGTCCGTTCTAAGTGTTGGAACGGACGGTCCGTGTTGAATGCAGACCGTCCGTTCTGGCTTGCTGGAACGGACGGTCCGCGTGTATTTCTGGACCGTCCGTTCCGGGCTTCAGTTTTTCCGAAATTAAACCGAATTAGGGTTAAATCACCTTATAAGAAGGAGATTAAAAACCCTAATGACATAAGAGACTTGGGGGCCGACTTTTGGCAGAATTCTAAGAGCTTGTGATGAGATCCAAAGAGTTCAAAGAATTCTAAGTCTCGTTTTCTCAAAGCACAAAACCGAATAACTGATTCGAGTCCTAGCAGACAAGTTTCAATCGTTGGAATCCATCCCGAGGTATGGATACGTGTAGAGGGCGAGGTATTCTTCCTGCCTTTCGTGATCAGACGAGTTCTTCTATTGATACAGGCCCCGGATCGATTGAGGTAAGCGTTCTAACGTTTCTACGATTCATTCTAGGGTTTATTAAATTTTTGTTTTATATCCGCTGCGCAAACCCTAGAATCGATCTCTTAGGAATAGGATTCGCTCTAGAGATCCCAGGAAACCCAACACCCTGTGGAACCCCGAGAATCTCGGCGAAGTCCGTCATGCTGAAACAGTAGGTCTGGTTGGCCAGACGAAAGAGCATATATGAGGACATAAATTCCAATGTGAGGTGCTTGTAGGTCTCCTCCCGCATCATGAAGAGTTTGTCCCATCCCAGCTGGTGGAACAGATATCTCACTGTTGGTTGTAATGCTCTAGGATGATCCGTGATATGACATTTTGACTTTGTATTGATTCATTGATTTATGAATGCATTACATTCCCGTTATATGATTGGCATGTTTGTTATATTTCGGTATCCTTGAATCATTATAGAATGATTCTAAACGCCCTGGTAAGTTATCATTGTGGGAACAATGATGAATTAAGACTAGCATGAGGTGTGATCGATGCATTGGATGCATATCACAATCATGGGTACTCGTTGTGAACGAGTGACTAGTTGACCCGCATGAGATTTTCACATGGACAGAGTCATGACTTGAATCTCATACATCGGTTCGTTCTTGGATCCTCATATCTGAGATGTCTAGAGTATCTGATATGAAGAGTGGCGTGTCTTGACTGCGTCAAACGTCGTCTTTAACCGGATGATTATAACGGCGTTGATCAGATACGTTCACGAATCATATGGAGATAGTAGACATGCAATATGGGACTTGTCACCTCCTTAACAGAAGAGATATCGCTGGGCCCTCTCGTGGAAATTGGACTATGAAAAACGAGTGGTCACGCTATAGATGAAGTTGCATCTATTTTATTAGTCGATTTGCCAAGACGAGAAAGCGGTTGAACTTGAAGGGTGGCTCAAACCATGCCCTTGTTCAACTTATGATATCGTGAGACAAAGGATCAGAATTCGAGCTGTTAATGCCTTGGTTAGATCACCTCTAACTCAATTCAACGTGGGTAGTCATGGCGTCTTGCTAGAGGCTAACCATGACTCGTAGATCTGGAATGGTTCTCGAGGCTACTGCCACAACGAATGGGCCTACAGGGTCACACAACATTAGGGATGGATTTATATGTGAAGTATCGGAAAGGAAGACTTGGATTTGGTCGGTAAAACGGTTTTCGGATCAAATCAGAGTGTCGGGACAGTTTCAGCCTTCTGACTCGGAACGAGTCAGTATTTGACTCGGACCGAGTCAGTTCCATGCAAGTCGAAGCCCAGAAAGTGTTTTGGGCTTGGCTGATGTTTTGACTCGGTCGAGTCAAAGTTTTGACTCGGTCCGAGTCAATACTCAATGGGCCGAGTCAAGAGTTGACAATGGGCTTGGGCTGATTCGTTCTGACTCGGACCGAGTCAATACTCGGAAAAAGTCTTCTAACTTATAAGGAGGTGTTGGATGTCGTCCTAAGCAAAGAACTCACTTTCAGAACCCTAAGACAGAGCAAAAACTCAGAAGAAATCGTTTCTTTAATAGTTCTAGCTCCCGGGATTAGATCCCACTTGATATACTTCACAGATCCTAGCAGATCGGTTCCAAAAGCGTTTGGAATCCTTCCCATCGGTGTGGATACTGTAGAGGGACTATAACTTCAGTCCTAGATGATTAAATAGGCCCCGGATCGACTCCTACTTCCGTTTCTTCAGGAAAGAGGTAAGTATTCGATTCCCACGGTGATATACACGATCTGTTCGGGTTTTTGCAGTTTTGGTTGCGTGTGACGTTTGACTAGTTTAGATTATCCTTTCGCTGCATGAAACCTAGTAAACCAAACCCTAGATCGATATGATCGCATGCTAGGAACCCGTACCGAAACCCAACACTCACTTGCTTCTCTATCCCGAGCTTCTGAATATTGTTGCTCACGAACTTTGTCGGTGAAAACCCCTGGCCTACCAACCTGACGTGGTGGTTTCTCTGACTCGCGAGAACAAACTGGATGCGTGGTGGCTGCTCGTGGGTGGTGGTGATGGGTGTTAGCTCCGTGAGTTCTCCCACTGCGCTCTCGGGTATCTCAAACGGGTTTGTCTTGGGAGCGGTGTCGCAGTATACTTCGAAATCCATCTGCTCAAGATATAAAACATCAAACGGTTAATTATAGCATGGATTGTTCGAAAAGAGATCGTGAGAAGCCGATAGATAACGAAAAATCTGTCTCACGGTGTTTCAGTCCTATACGGTCTAGTTTCAGATCGTCTGGACCGAACGTGTGAATTTTTCTGCGCGGACAGGGTCCCGGTCCGTCAGGTCTGCGTGACAGACCATCGGGTCTGTGGTGACAGACTTGGGAACGGACGGACTGGACATAACAGGTGCGGAACGATCAGTCTGCTCTAGCTTCGTTCTAGCAGCACCTGGAACGGACGTTCTGCTTACGCAGAGCGTCCGTTCTAGGGCACTTTGCGTCTCTTCTTCTCCGCGAGCCAGGCCCGCCGTTCTACGCCTGAAGACCGTCCGTTCCAGGGTTCCGCCATTGTTAAGCTTCGAAAACCTTCAGGTTTTCACGATTTTCTCCCCTAGAATACCTAAATGCGATCCATTCTAAACCCATTTTGCAAGAATTAAGGCCTATACTCATCAATCGCTCAAAAATGTTTCGATTATACCTTAGGGGATTGAGAATGGAACGAATGGGAGCAACAGTGAGAGAGAGGGAGAGAGAATGGGGGGTCGCCGCAGATTGGGGAGGTTCGCCGGCGGTGGAGGCGGCCGGAATCTGCTCGGAAAGTCGCCGGAGGGGGAGAGCTCGAACTGGATCTGGAGTGTGTGTGCGGAACGGTGTGTGGGCGGACTGAACCCTACTTACCTTTTTATTGCGAGTTTTGACCCTAGAACGGACGTTCCCAAAAGTGTAGACCGCCCGTTCCATGTGTTCCAGAACGGATGTACCGAAGAGTGTAGACCGCTCGTTCCACATGTCTCGGAACGGACGTTTCGCTTCGGCGTAGACCGTCCGTTCTGCTTCCGTTCTGGGCAGCTTCCCGACTTCGCGCTTCGATTCCCGTTTTTCTGCATCATGGCCTGTTTAATCTGGTTCCAATCAACATTTAATCGCACAGGAGAATATTAATTTCACTCAGGCAGAATGCAAATGGATGATTCTAAATGAGATGCAAATGCTAAAAATGATACGAAAAAGGATATATACAAGCTCGGGGTGCCTCCCGAGAGCGCTTGTTTAGGGTCTTAAGCTTGACCGTGTCTGCTCCTATTCCTCAATTGGATCAGAGAGGCGCAATGTGCCTCTCCCCATGTCTCGTTCTCCGGGGTTATAGACCTTTAACCTTTGAGCATTCACCTTAAAAGTAGTTCCTCCATGCCCGTATAACTCTACCGCCCCATGAGAATAAACCTTCTTGATTGTGAACGGTCCCGACCAACGCGATTTTAGCTTTCTAGGGAAGAGCTTAAATCGAGAGTTGAAGAGGAGCACTTGGTCACCATCTCTGAATACTCTCTGCAATACACGGCGATCATGCCACTTCTTCGTCCTCACCTTGTAGATTCGGACATTCTCATACGCATCCATCCGAATCTCATCAAGCTCATGAAGCTCTAACATCCGCTTCTCCGCGGCCGATTTCCAATCAAAATTCAGCTTCTTGATCGACCAGAGAGCTTTGTACTCAAGCTCAAATGGAAGGTGGCAAGCTTTCCCATAGACATGTTGGAAGGGAGACATACCGATAGGTGTCTTGAAGGCTGTCCTATACGCCCATAGAGCATCGTCAAGCTTCATCGCCCAATCCTTCCTTGACCTTGACACCGTTTTCTCAAGTATTGTCTTAATCTCCCTATTTGAGATTTCAACTTGCCCACTCGTTTGAGGGTGATACGGGGTAGCTACCTTATGCTTCACGCCATATTTCTTCAAAAGAGCTTCGATGGTGCGGTTGATGAAGTGAGATCCTCCATCACTGATCACGACCCTTGGCGTCCCGAATCTTGGAAAGATCACCCTCTTGAACATCTTAGTCACCACCTTCGAGTCATTAGTGGGACTCGCCATCGCTTCCACCCACTTGGTGACATAGTCTACCGCCACTAGAATGTATTGATTCCCATAGGAAGAAGGGAATGGCCCCATGAAGTCGATTCCCCAAACATCGAAGGGCTCGACTTCTAAGATGTAGTGCTGAGGCATCTCGTGGCAGCGTGATATATTCCCGGTCCTTTGGCAAGCATCACAGGAAGAGACGTATTGGTGGACGTCTTTAAACATTGAAGGCCAATAAAACTCGGCTTGAAGAATTTTCGCTGCGGTTTTCGACACTCCGAAATGACCTGCATAGTCCGAAGAATGACAATGATGAATCACGCCTTGAACTTCCTCTTCGGGAATACATCGCCTAAAGAGGCCATCCTTGCCTCTTTTGAAAAGGAAGGGTTCTTCCCAGAAATATTCCTTGACGTCTCTGAAGGACCGCTTCCTCCCGTTATAGTCAAGCTCGTGAGGAGTGTACCCGCTGACAATGAAGTTAACAAAATCTGCGTACCACGGGTCTCTCTCCCTGACTTGTACCGCCATCACGTGATCATCCCGAAGATAGTCATTGATTGGAACCCTTTCGTGGCATTCAATTCGGGAAAGATGGTCGGCCACTCCATTCTCTGTACCTTTTCTATCCCTGATTTCCAAGTCGAACTCTTGCAGCAAGAGCACCCATCTAATCAGTCTAGGCTTGGCGTCTTTCTTGGACAAAAGGTACCTCAAAGCAGCATGGTCGGTATAGACGATCACCTTGACCCGACCAAGTAGGACCGAAACTTCTCAAAGGCAAAGACAATGGCGAGTAACTCCTTCTCAGTGGTGGAGTAATTGACTTGTGCATCATCCAAAGTCCGACTCGCATAATTGCATGTAGCTTTCTGTCTTTCCTTTGACCGAAGACAGCCCCGACGGCGAAATCGCTCGCATCGCACATAAGCCCAAAGGGAGCTTCCCAATCCGGCGGCTGAATAATAGGCGGGGAAATCAACGCCTTCTTCAGAGTCTCAAAGGCAGCCTCGCACTCATGGGTGAACTCAAAGGGCACATCCTTTGCAAGCAGTTCCGTCAAAGGTCTTGAAATCTTGAGAAGTCCTTGATGAACCTCCTGTAGAACCCGGCATGTCCCAAGAAACTCCGGATTCCCTTAACATTCCGTGGAGGCAGCAGCTTCTCTATCACTTCGACCTTAGCTCGATCAACCTCAATCCCCTTGCTCGAAATCTTGTGGCCTAGCACAATGCCCTCTTGGACCATGAAATGGCACTTCTCCCAATTCAGCATAAGATTCGCCTCAACACACCTGTCCAACACTCGGCGCAAATTCATTAGACACACAGGAAAGGAGGGCCCATGGACGGAAAAATCATCCATGAACACCTCCATAACATCCTCAATTAGATCAGAAAATACAGCAGTCATGCATCTCTGAAATGTCGCAGGTGCATTACATAAACCAAAAGGCATCCTACGGTATGCAAAGGTGCCATATGGACATGTAAAGGTGGTTTTCTCCTGGTCGCTAGGGTGAATGGGGATTTGGAAGAATCCCGAGTAGCCATCAAGAAAACAAAAGTGGGAATGCAAGGCTAACCTCTCTAGCATTTGGTCGATGAAGGGCAAAGGAAAATGATCCTTACGGGTGTTCGAATTCAGCTTCCTATAATCAATGCACATCCTCCAACCCGTAACTGTCCTAATGGGTATCAATTCATTACGTTCATTTTCCACCACAGTGATACCCCCCTTCTTTGGTACAACTTGCACGGGACTAACCCATGCACTATCCGCATCTAACAGTTTAAGCACTTCCTTCTTCACTACCTCCTTCATGGTTGGGTTTAACCTACGTTGATGTTCGATGGAGGTCTTAGAGTTATCCTCTAGATGAATGTGGTGCATGCAAAGGGAAGGACTAATTCATCTAATGTCGTTTAGAGTGTAACCCAAGACTTGTCTATACTCCCTAAGCAATGCAACTAATTCAGCTAGTTCCACATCAGTCAAAGCAGCATTCACAATGATCGGGTAAGTAGAATTAGGTCCGAGAAATTCATACCTAAGCCCTTGTGGTAAGGGCTTCAATTCCACCTTAGGCGCGCTCTCTGGATCCCAATCCTTCGGGCTGCTTGACTTGTATGGAGGAAACCGGAGCTTGATGACTCGGAGAAGGCGATGGTTCCTCTCCGTTTTCCTCGTCCCTTAGCCAAGGGAACTCGCGGCCAGAACAAGATAAGGGCTCAATGGCCCTGTATTTCCAACCCTCAAGCTCAATCGCTGAGCTATCATCTAAAGTTTGAACAATGCTCCGAACTTCCTCCCAATTGCAGTACACGCTCTCTTCTATCGCGTTCAGTGCCATCTCAAGGGGATCTGAATCTATGAACTCATCCCTCACTTCGTCAACTAATGTGTCGATGAAGTCCAGGTAGAAGGAAGACTCTACCAAATGCGGCTGCTTAAGGCTCTGATCAAGTCTGAACTCAACCGTCTCGTCGCCAATCTTCATCGTGAGTCTACCCTCTCTAACATGCACAACAGCATCGGCCGTGTTCAGAAACGGCGTACCAAGTATGATGGGGATTTTGGAATCCTCCGGCATGTCCAAAACCACAAAGTCGACGGGGACGTAGAATTCCCCTATCTTAAGAGGCACATCCTCTAAAATCCCAGCGGGATACTTCACTGATCTGTCGGCCAATTGCAGCGCCATCCTTGTCGGTTTCAGCTCACCGACATTAAGTTTCTTAAATATGAAGAGAGGCAGCAAACTGACACTTGCGCCCAAAATCGCAAAGCGCCCTCTCAATCTCCACATTCCCCAATTTGCACGGGATGGAGAAGCTACCGGGATCAGCCATCTTCTGCGGTAACTCCGTCTGCAATATGGCAGCACTCACCTCTGTACTAAGTGCCACTGTCTCCTTCTCAACCGCCCTCTTCTTCGTAAGAATGTCCTTCAAGAATTTAGTGTAGGACGGGATTTGAAGAACTACCTCGTGAAAAGGCATGGTCACTTCTAATTTCTTCAACATCTCGGTGAACTTGGCAAACTGGCTGTCTTCGTTGTACTTCCTTGCCCGAGATGGAAAAAGTAGAGGGGGTGCCTGTGGAGGAGGCGGAATATACCTCGCCTCTTCCCCTTCTACTACATGGCCCTTGCCTTTATCTAAGGCGGCCCTCTGAGGCTCGTGTGAACCTTCTCCCTCTTCTCTGACAACTGGGGAGGTCTCCGGAAGCTGTCTTCCGCTTCTCAAGCCTATAGCATTAATATGCTTCCTCGGGTTAGGATTAGCCTTATCCGGAAATTGGCCTTGAGGTCTCGCAGCTTAGGAAGCAAGCTGAGCAATATGGTTATCCACCATCTTGAGATGTGCATCCATCCCATCCAATCTCTGTTCAAAGCTCTCTTGCTTCCCTTTGAATCCTTGCATCTCTTGACCCAAGCTGGAAAACGAGTTTTTCTGTTCATGCATTAGCTGGGCTAACATCGACTTTAACTCTGACTCTTCTTCCTTAGCCTGAGGCGGAGGAGCTCTGTATCCTTGATTCCTCTGATTGTAGTCCTGGCCCTGATTTTGATACCCTTGATTCTGACTCTGATATCCCTGATTCTGGTATCTAGGCTGAAACCCTGGGGGTCCCTGAGGCTTCAGCCCGCTCTGATGCTGAGGGTTCAATGCTCCTTGCGGGTTGCCATAAGAAAAGCCAGGGTGATTCTGATTCCCCGGATTGTAGAAGTTCGATTGATTGTTATACTGATTTCTTCTCACATAGTCGACTTCTTCTGTGGCTTCTTCTGCTTGGTCTACCATGTACATGCCCGGTTTAACCCCGCAGAAGGTTAAACCGGGCATGTACATGGTAGACCAAGCAGAAGAAGCCACAGAAGAAGTCGACTATGTGAGAAGAAATCAGTATAACAATCAATAGAACTTATAGCCTAGATACCAGAATCAGGGATATCAGAGTCAGAATCAAGGGTATCAAAATCAGGGCCAGGACTACAATCAGAGGAATCAAGGATACAGAGCTCCTCCGCCTCAGGCTAAGGAAGAAGAGTCAGAGTTAAAGTCGATGTTAGCCCAGCTAATGCATGAACAGAAAAACTCGTTTTCCAGCTTGGGTCAAGAGATGCAAGGATTCAAAGGGAAGCAAGAGAGCTTTGAACAGAGATTGGATGGGATGGATGCACATCTCAAGATGGTGGATAACCATATTGCTCAGCTTGCTTCCTAAGCTGCGAGACCTCAAGGCCAATTTCCGG